>NW_024378168.1:0-16288 GCF_016835505.1 Polypterus senegalus
GGGGGTTTGTATTACAACGGGCAAAACTGACAACGTGGTACAGAGAGATCAAAAATTTAAATTTTTTTAGATATTTTCCTAAATTTAAAAATGTTTCTTTTTATTAATAAAATATTCAGACAATATTTCACCGCTGGGCTGGTATTTTCTATAGTATATATGACAGCAACACTCATAACAGTGACAAAACAATTACACTGACAATCATGTTACGTTATTTTCAAAATGTTTCATTTTCTTTTTCATTACTTCTTTAACACATACTTCTCCGCTGCGAGCGTGGGTTTTCTAGTATATATATATGCCAGCAACACTCATGACAATGACAACACAATTATATTGTCAATCATGTTACATTATTATTAAAATGTTTCCTTTTCTTTTTCATTACTTTTTTAACACAATACTCTCCGTCGGCTTGGTATTTTGCTAGTCTGTAATAAACTAAAAGCTGTACAGTTTTAGATGTTACAGCGTCAATTCCCAAAAAGATCTATCTAAGGTTATGAGTGCTCATATTGAGAATGAATGGGAGTATCTTAAGCATAACTTTTCTATTATGTACATTTGGCGCATGTATGTTATCCAAAATTAATTTACTATTATATACAGTATGTTTCCACTACCATAACATATTTCCTTAAGAATCAAACACTACTGTACATCTCTTACTAAAAATGGAACATTTTGAATTAAAGATTTGACCAATGCAGTCTCTTTTTCACCAAAACAGGACTTTACTTGTTAAGGTGGTCTCCTGTAAAAAACCATCTCATTTTTTCAGTCTGTGAGATGTGGAAGCTTTTTTTTTTTTCCAAAGGTCATGAATGATGTCTTTAATTTTCCAGCTTAAAGCATTTAGTGTCTGCTAAGAGTTTTATTGCTTCGGGAAATCTTTTGATATTAAATGAAATGAGTAAGATATTTTAAATTCAGCTTTATTATTAAATTCACATTTTCCTTGTTGGGTCTTTAATCAATGCACAGGCCAGTAAAATGACTGTTTTGAACTGGAGATTCTTTCAGATCAAAATAGGCAAGGTCTTCAAAATCAGCTAGGAAACAGGCCAGAGACCTACCTGATTAGTAGAGTTCATCCAGCTTCAAAGCACCTGTTGGCTTCAGCAAGAGAAGGCCCCAAAACTGGAAAAACAACTATAAAACTTTCAAAGTCTATAGAAAAAGCTCCACAATGAAGAGGATAAGAGCCAAAATCCAGCCTGTGCACATAAAATGCAATAAAAAAATCTTTCTAAATCATAGATTTTTACAACAATATCAAAAATACAAAGAAAAACTCAAAAGAGTAAAAAGAAGAACCAAGGAGCTGCCTAAAAAGCAATCCTTAGCAGTACACAGGGCAGTAATCATAATACTTAAAACAAAGTGAAAAAAAACATTAAATAAAAAAAATCAAAACAAAGATCAAATCATCCCTAATTGTGAGCAATCTCCTTCAGTTTATATAGCCTGAAGTTAGGGCTCAGGAGTGGTGATGTTACGGGGGCCCCCTGCTCCTGTAGCTGTACCCACAAAAAAAAAAAAAACTTGACTGTATGGAATGTTATCCATTTCTAATTGAAATGAATAAAATATATTTAACACTAGAATTACCAGAGCCTACGAAAAAACTCGTAGATCCGTCCCATCTTAAAACGCTTCCCACCTCTCCGTAAGCTTCTTTTGTCCTTTAAAAAAATTAACATAATAATAAAGCATAAAACACATATCATTTGAACCCACTACATGATAATTACCGAATAAGATGATGGAAAAAAAAAATAGAAAATGTAATAACTTGCTCTCTTTCCCTTCTCTTTAACATATCCCAATGACATACTGGATACAAGTAGCTAAAACTAAGTGTCTCGACAATTGACAGCAATACAGGAAGACTTGGAGTACAACTATTGTTCTTCTCAGTCAAGAGAAGCCAGCTGACATGCCCACTCAGCACCTTCAATGGGAAACGTATCAAAGATGGCACATTGGTAAAAGTCCCATAGTCACACCTAATGCATGCTGGAGGGATTATATTTACCAAGTAACCAGGGAGTGTCTTGATATTCCCCAGGAGCATTTAGAAGAAGAAAATGCTAAATGTTACCACTGCAGCTTTCACCAGGACAAGCAAAGTGAAAGTGGAGTGAAGTAACATGTGATGACCATGACATAATATGTGTCAAGAAAAACAGATTTTATATTCAGACACACTAAAGGTCACATTGATTTATTTAAAAAAAATTAACAACCAAAACAGAATGATAACACAAAGAAAAGTTTCTTTCTAAAGTAACACTTGATGTATGGTGAAAATAACTGAAGCACTACATTATATTCCCTGTAAATAAATGTTTTTAATATATTTTTTTTTGAAAAGTGATGCACTGTTAACTATCATGTTCAATGTTAGAGCTCAAAAACCCCATTTCCTGTATATTGTGTTTAGAATATTTAGAAAAATAGTGTTCTATACTGCATGCAAAGAGAACCAATGAATCGCTCTAGTCATACTTAGTTGCAAGTAGTATCAATTACACTGTTCCATTATAAGGCTCATTTAAACCCGAAAGCCTACCCTGCCAAGCATCATTACTAAAATTAGATGACAAAAATCAGATTAGGGAAGCATTTGTAATACAGATTAGGAAGCAATCGTGCTACATGGAGTAAAGCTCTTCAGAAACATGGATATTTATTTACTTCATTTCATTATTTTTAGATCCTCCCACACTTGCCTCTAGAAAGGAAGCATTCAGTTGACTCCAAAGAACACTTAAAGCAAGCAGAGAAAGCAGATCTTCAAGTCTGGTCACTATTTGTCACTCAAGCGTGGCTTCTTTCTAACCTATATGACCACGGGCTGTATCCAGAGGTTCAGTTAAAGGGATTTTCACAAAGCTGTTTTCAGGGTGAAGCTGACTGATAATAGAAACCACAATTGCAAGCACTAGATTTAATACTAAACAGGTAAGAGTTGTTACAGATAAACTGCAGGACACATATATCATATTTTACAAGTACAATGACAGTCCAGCTAATCTATTTGAGCTCTTAAAAGCAGTCTTTCCTTTTAGACTACTTTGTAAAATGTCAGACTTTATTTTTCTTATTATGACACTTCGTAACCTTAATTGTCCTTAAAGCAATAATAAAATAAATTTTAATTCGATTTATTATATTGTTTTCATTCTACTTACAAGCCTAGAAGGTTGTACACCTATAAACATGATATAGTGCAACAGTAAAAACACAAAATATAATACTCTGCTGTGTTTTAAACCAATTTAAAATTTATACCTCATTATAATTTTATGGTAATGTTGAATTATATAATGCTCTTTATTTCAAGGTTGTCTCAAAAGATTATGCTACATACTGCTCACTCCTTCCTACATAACTGCTAAAGTGAAACAAATGAAGTGATGTGCTAGATGCCTAATGTAAGATTGACAAAAGGAGATAAAAAGTGAAGGCTTTATGGTCAAACAAACATGGCCAGAAGTGAGAACCTACCTATAACAACTTAGCTTCTAATGTGTTCAGCAAACACCCAACTGAAATGAAAACCAAAAGAAGTATTAATTTATTGATTACATTTTTTTCCTTTTATTAATTTATTATAATCCATACAAAGCAATCAAGTTTTACAAAAGAAAAATCGAGTTAGAACAGATCGATCCCACCCTTATTTATTAATTAAAATTTTAAGATAAGGTTTACTTGGTCTTTTTGAGCTTTATCAGTCTTTCAATGGGACTTCTTTGATTTCTGCTCTCTGCTGAGGCATTATGTTATCATTGTGTTGGTCCTCTAATTACCATCTGATTTTGCTCTTCTGGGTTTTGAATTTGCTTATTTATTTTCTTAGTTTTTGCTATGTTATTGATAATGTTTGCATGAAGTATTATTTTGGATATTTTTGTTTTGATTTGTGACTTAGTGTTTGTTTCCTTTTGTTTTCCCAGCAGAATTGTTTAGCTGATCACTGATTATTTAGTTACTTAAACTTTTAAAGTGTGAAAAAAGTGTAGAATTGTAAAATGTCTATGCCCAAGGTCTAAAATGTTTTAATGTCTACTTTGTGTTTTCTCATTTTAGACAAATTTTTAATTTTTTCACTTTTTAAAAAACAATGGAAAATATTACAAATTAATTTTTTTGCTGCTTGTTCCCAAAGTCAGTTGTTTTGAGGATGCAATTGCTTTGTATTAATCTAGACATGGTCTAATCCTATGCTGGTAGTAATGATTATCATTGATTGATATAGTGCCTTACCTGGCTTTTGTGACTATTGGATATCTGGGCCCTCTCAGGCCAGAAGTTGGCTGACAGGGCTACTGGACATCCACATGGGAAGAGATCATTTTATGCATTCATGTGATACCCTTTAATCTTGCTTAAGTCATCAGACTACCAGATATAGGCAACTATCCCCGAGAAATTTACAGTGACAATTTGTCTATGGAGGCTAGTGACCAACCTATAACCTCAGGTCAACATCTCAACCAGTTTGGTGAGGGCTTTTCCACTTGCTGCATGAACTTTCCACAGCTATTAGTGTCATCATGAAACAGCAGTACATCAAACCACCATCTGCTGCTAACTTTAGTGTGATTGTGCAAGGTTTTTGAAATGTATGGAGAGTGCCACAAGTTGAAGGAGATAGTGATGGAACACATAGAAATCAAGGCTCCATCTACATCCTTGCAAACTAATTAAATAGGAATAGGTACTAGTTGTCCTTCAAGGTGTAGAGGACAGCAAAATGAAGTTCTGGCATGTAAATATTGGTTGGGCAGGGGATATTTATGATACCGTGGTAGATGATAGTGGCACACTCTTTCCATGGTGAGCTAAAACATTTGAGGGTGGATGTACTACTGTTTTTTTTGGTGATTCTGCCTGTCCTTTACCCCTTGGTTTATGGAGACATTCTCAGAAGGAATGAGAATAATGGACAGATAAATTGTAATATCCAACTCAATCAGGCAAAGATTACAGTAGCAAAGGCTTTTAGGGCACATCAAATGATGATGGAGGTGTTTTCTTGAACAGTTTCACTGACCATTAAACTGGTCAGTTGGATCATCTCAGATTGTTGTTTGTTACACAACATTTGTGATGCCCACAATAAACAATGCATTGAAGACGACAATAAAATATTGTAGCGACCTCGGCGTCAGGCTCGAAAAGAAAAGGTAAAAACAGACAGACGTAGTAAAATTTCACAAAAGTTTTACTTGAACAATCAAGAAAAAGAACACAGACTTCGTAACCCCAAACAAAACCTTCAAGCACCCTCTCCAACTCCTCCTCCCGTCCTGGGTCCCGCCCCCCAGGTCCCACCCCCTGCTTACCGCATCAATCAGTACCCTGCTGTGGCTTCTGTGCGTACTCCGCCTCCTCAATCGGACAGAACAGTCACTCAAAAAAAACGCCCTCAACCTGGCTGGGATGGTGCAATATAAAAAAAAAGAGGATGATAATGGGAGGAAGGAGGTAAGAATGAAAAAATTTTATTGTTTAAAGGACCTATAATACAAGAAATGTTTTATGTGTATGTTTCTCATGAATGTAGGTTTGTGTGAGCATCCAGATAATGAAGAATAGAAACTCTTTTTTCTCATTTAAGCAAAATATTCAATTTCAATTAACCATAGCTGCCAATACTACTACCTAATGTTTTTTTTTAATTCTTCAGTTTTTAATTTGCATAGCTATAATTTTGCAGTTATACATTTCCATATAGATTATTACTTTAATGTTCTATTGATTTAAAAAAACTTCAACATTTTCTTACAAAGTAGAACAAGACAAGTCAGGTTGTTAACAGGTTACTGCTGCTCTAATAAATCAATCTAAAGTATCATTTTTTTCCTTTGCAAAACTGTTTCTTTTCTAGGACAGTTGTTAGTTTTTTCCTGCTCAATTTTTAACAGTTGTTTCAGAATTTTGGCTATAGAACCTAAAAATGCACAGGTCTTACCCATGTTAAAAAGAAATATTAAGTGTCTTGATTTATTGCTGGTATCACCTAACCACAGATTACAAAGTTATTTATGTAGGAGAAAACATGATACTACCTTTTAAATTATGAACATTACAGGAACATGCTCTACTACAAATTGTAGAAACTGCATCTATAGACTAAGTAGTTTTGAGAAATTTTAATGTGAAACCTTGAGGTACAGAGAAATGTGGACTGAATTTATTTTGATGCTTTACTTTCTTTTACATTAAAAATATCCATCCATTCGAAATCCTATATTGCTATTGCACTGGGAAGCCAAAGTCAATCATGTCAGCTTTGGATATGAGTCAGAAACTAACCCTGAATGAGATACCAGTCCATTATCTAACACACGTGACCAATGTAGAATTCCCAGGCAAGCTAAAACACATCTTTAGTAAGTGACCGGAAACTGACAAAATGGTAGCTAACTCATGAACACAGAGAGTATATGCAAACTCCACACAGAATGAACAGAAAATAAAACATTAAGTCAGGATTTATAAAGCTAATGCATTAAGTATTGTGCTGGTTGTCACCCATATTAAAAATATTAAGAGCTTTATTTATTGTAAGAATTTGAAGTCCTAAATGTACAGATTCCACTTGTATTTTTAAGTCAGTTATAAGGTCCAAGATAAATATTTTATGTGACATCTGTTATATCTGCACAAGCCTATAATGTTTTCCCTGCATATCCATGCATTGTATAACATTTTCTTTTTAGAAATTACCACAAATCTAGAAGGGATCAGCTATTTTTATCCTATAATGAGTTCAGGAAGAATTTGCTGCCACCAAAAAGTAATTTGCTTTTACCCCAGACCCTCTGTGGTTCTTTTCTTGAGAAAAACTGTTATGTTAGGGTTAAGTATAATATTTAATATTACTGTATATCTGTTGAAAATGTATTTATGTTTTACCTTTTCCAAGTAAATATTACCACTTCAAGCATTCAGATATTTACTTCTCAGTTAAGAGTGGTGAGGCTATCAGTAACTAATCTTTGCTAGCAGCAGAAAAAAGTGCACGTAAACAAGTAAATCACACTATTAATAATCATAAGTTTCTCATATTTCTTGCTATGGGCAAATAGCTTTATATGTTATAAAAGCTATAATGAAGCTTTGTAGCAGCCAAGGGTCTCTGTTTATTTGCTGCATAATTTAATCCTGCTTCATTCTCCTGCTCAAGTTGAGCTCAGTAATATTTAGTAGATGCTTATCCTGCATTTTATTTCACTTTTTTATTTAAAAGTAGTTTTTTTTTTTTTGTTTTCATTTTATCCTAAGGTGTTTTTAAATCTTCGATAGATGATTTAACTTCTAAAGATGTTTGAAGTTTTATTTATTTTTTTTAATTTTTTTTACTTTCTCTACAATTTCCCTTAAGGGATTTAACAAAGGTGCTGTTTGGCATCTATTCATGATTTGATTCTGGGAGGTACAAGAGACCTAATATTATGTAAATATTTTTTTTCTAAGATAAGTATGTAAAATTCTTTAAAGAGATAAGTAACTCTTTGGAGCATTTGCATATTAAATATTATAAGACATACTTTATAAAATAATGATTGCTCAGAACACAATTATTTTCACAAAATATCAATATATTTATAAAATTGATTAATAGCTAGCATTACATTTAATCACCTGGTACAACCAAAGTCAAGCAAAACAGTAATTAGGACTTCCAGGAAAGCCAAGAGTTGCATATAAACTGTAGATTGTTTTAACACTTGCAAAAAGAAAAAGCATTTGAGAAAGTTTCATGAAGTACACTATATTTAATGGGCTATGCCAATTGTTATGAAATATTATTTCATATACAATGCCAAATAAATAAATAAAATTGCAATTGTGAATTAAACACATGAAACAGTAGAGTAATATGTAAGTAATTTGAAAAACACATAATTAAGTTATTTAATTATTATGAAATGTAATATCATTGTTTTATTTTGGTTTAGTAATGTAGTTACATTTAATTATTGTCAGCTTGTTTTTCCCAAATATTAATGCCAGTGATTTTTTATTTCAGAATGCCGCTTTTCATGATGGTTTTGTTAGTTTTCAGTCATGTAAACTAGTAGTTCAAATGGACGACACGAGAACAATAAACATTCTAGGTCAAGTGACAAGTTTTAGAGACAATTTTAACATTTATGCACCATGTGTTGTCATAAACACATTACTTCTCCTTTGCTTTACCTGACAGTTCAGTCCAATTTCAAAGAAGACATTAAAGCCATCTGGTCATATTGTAATAAAGACATAGCATTTCCTGATGTCTCTCTGTGTAGCCAGTCTTGTATGTCTTACTGGGCCAGAGGAAAACAGTGAGAATTTTTAATGAAATGAGATTAGATGCAATTAAAAGTCAAGCTAATGTCATTTCCAAACCCTAGCTGATCTGTATTTTGTATTTCAAAATGCTTGGATTGACTACTATCACTCCAGTAATGTTACACAGAGCATTCTGGGTAGACTGCCATAGCAAACGATAATACTAACAAAGAAAAAATCTAACAAAATGCCAATTATGACACCTGTATGGCATTTAGTTTATTATCCAGCGGCTGTATTTCAGTCAGAAAAATGCTGGGCAGAGGAAATCAGTTGCTGAGATGTTTTGCTTTCACTTGGATACCTCTGCTTCATTCTCATTTCATCCTCAATGGCTGCATCATATCCTGGTACTGCACTAGTGATGAGTGAACCTCAATGAGTTAGCTTTGCTGTGAGTTCAGCAAAATCATGAAAATGTTTGTGAACTTCGCCAAACTCTGCAAAATGCATTGAAGTCAATGGGGAACAAGGTACTAAACTAGTTTTGTCTGGATTATAGTGATGAAGTGGTTTTTAAAATGTCCCTGAGGGCTAGGGAAAAGACTGCCAACTCTGCTGGACTGCTCAAATTGTTCCAGTTCTTGGCAAACCAGCGGTGGGATTGGCTCAATCCACTATTTAACATGGCTGTGGGTGCAATTGTTTGTTTTGTTTCTGATTTATCTTTACAGATACTTTAATCAGGAAGAACAAAATGCCTTGTAAACAGTAATAAATCCTTTGATTATCCTGTGTTTTTTGATGACTGGTGGGAAAGGTAAACAGCCACATTTGCAAATATCTTACAGTAAGCATGTGTGAAAGTTCTATGCATGACTGCTACAGCTGTGTGATGCCAAGCTGATCTTGCAAAGCATCATGGAGAGCTTGGAAAAAAGGCTGCCTAAGACTGCCCTCATGGTGATTTTGCAGGAAAACTGTCAATGAATAAGGTCATCAACAAATACAGGATATTTGCTACAAAAATTGCTTAACTGAATTTCACCGCTCAAAACAGTACAGCCAAATTAGCTCAAGATCATAAAGCACAGCAGAGGGTAGTATAATTAACAATATTGTATATAATTTGTGTATGTATATTGTGAAGCCGGGCACGTACGTTGCTAACCCAACTATAAACAGGCTGGATACAAGTTTCATACACAGCACATGATTTATTTACAGTTGGGAAGCATTTCTTCTTCACTCCCCAAAGTGCATCACAGTCCATACAGCAGCACAGTTTCTTTTCTTTGCCAGTCCTTCCGCCTCCACTTTTTCTCATGAAGGAGTGCTTTGTCCACTTCCTTCTGACTCAGGCCATTAAGTGGTGGTGACTGGGAGTGTTTCAGGTGTCTCATCAGTATCACCAAGGTGTGCTGTAGGCCCTTTATAGGGCTCTGCAGCTCCTCCTGGTGGCCCCATGGAACCCAGCAGGGCTGTCCAAACTCCAGCTCCCAGCGTGCCCTTCTGGAATCCGTGTTGTCACAGCCACCCAGTAGGGCTGCCCTCTAGGAGGTATTGCCTCATCAATGTTCTCCCCCTTGGTCTTTCCATTCTGTTAGCAGCCTGGCTAGGTAATGGCTGTGGCACCCATAACAATATATACACACACAGAAGTAAAAATTTCAATATGCTCTGAATAATAATAAACTTGACTTGAATGCATAATCTCTAGTTCTACCAACATTCAGTCAGCTTGCTTTCTGATTTCAGTCTAAACAGAAGATGTGTTTATTAGCCAAAGTTCCTCCCCTTGCTTATGTTTAAATGTCTTTTTTTGTCTCTTTTCCTCATTGGTTTTGACTGTTACTATCAATATTGTTATAACCATTTATTATTTATCAGATTATGTATTTTATGATTTTATTTTTATTTATTATTTTGTTTCTACAACCCTCAATTCCAAAAAGTTGGGATGCTACATAAAATTTAAATAAAAGCAGAATGCAATGATTTGCAAATCTCATAAACCCATATTTTATTCACAATGGAACATGATCATGGTCATGGTGGGAACCTTATCTGTGTTGGCTTTAGGATTTCTTGCATAATTTTTGAAGGCCTCACAATTTTGCCATTCTCATGGGCTGAAACACAACAGTGTTAATCATGAATGAGTTGGTTTGCTTGCAGAACTCCTTCTGACAAAAGGCTGCTAAAACAGTAATTCATTTTATGCTCATAACCGTAAGTTTCACCCTTCTCACTCTGATGGGCAAAAAAAAAACACACCTACATGAAGGAACTGGGGTCTGTAACTGGAAGAGTTCTTTATCCAACCACCAAACCCACATAATCCTTTAATATTAAGTTAATGCATCATTTGTCTCTTTGGCACATGAAGGTGACCCATTCTGTTGAGATCAAATAAGACCTTTCTTTGGGCTACTTTCCTTAGAGGTATAGCACTGGACATCTTGAACTAGATAACATCACTTCCTCCAAGCTTATACTGCTTGCCAAATGAATGAACTCTGTTTGGAAATAGAAGCCATAATTAAGGAGGAGATTTCAGTGTTTACATAAGGTGGCAGGGATGAGGAAGACAAAACCACAACAAAGACAAATCACAAGGCAAAGATAAGGAGTCGATTGCAAGGAAGGCTCACTTGAACCTGTGGCTGCACAGTTAACACTGTTGTTGTGCAGGGCTGTTGCTTTGGATACATAGTAGGTCATGCCGTTCTAGTTTTATTGACTGTATACCCAATAAAAATGGTTAATTTCATCATGTGATTATTTCGATACTTTTGATCCTTTAATTGGGTTTGCAGCAAATCTGAATTCATTTGGATATGGTATTTTGCTGTGGTTTGGCATCTTCAAACTACTAAGACTTTTGCTTAAATTGAGAAATCACCAACATTAAATTAATTCAGTATACAATTACAGAAATGATATTGAATCCCACATATTGATTAATTGAGTGGATTTTAGAAACTAGATTAGATAATAGTACAGTTCAAAAGGTGTATTGCAATGCACATTTAATTATTGGGTGGTGCAGTGGGTAGCGCTGCCACCTTGCAGTTAGGAGACCCAGGTTCGCTTCCCGGGTCCTCCCTGCGTGGAGTTTGTATTTTCTCCGTGTCAGCGTGGTTTCTCCCACAGTCCAAAGACGTGTGGTTGGTGAAGTGGTGCGCTGTGTTGGCCCTAGTGATTGTTCATTCTGTGAAGGACTGGCACTCTGTCTAGGGATTGTTCCTGCATTGGTGCATTGGTGATTCTAAATTGTGCTTGGTGTGTGTGTGTGTGTGTGTGGGCGCCCTGTGGTGGCTGGCCCTGCCCGGGATTTGTCTCTGCCTTGCACCCTGTGATGGCTGGGATTGGCTCCAGCAGAGACCTGTGACCCTGTAGTTAGGATATACTGGGTTGGATAATGGATATTTGGATGGATTTAATAATTGTCAAACTGTATCCTCAGTATCTTAAAGTTCACCACATGTTAAGATGATGCAAAATGACTTCTACTTTTAAGGCAAACATTTGTTCTTACATTTGTTTATAAATTTGCTAAGGATAATGACACATATTAGGTAAAAAAGAAAAAAAAAAGTTAGTATTTAAATAGTTGTTATTCACCCTTTGGTTGTCTATCTTCACCCATCACAGAGTGCCTAATTTCTTCACAGAAAAGGTTCAGTGAAGTAATAGTTTATACTGTCAATGAAATGTGCTTAGAGATCATCTTCAATGCTCAAAAACATTTAAACAATACTCCCCCTGAGAAGAGGGTGTTGCTGTCACAAATTTCATCTCGCTTTTCCATCTGTGGGCCTGACGCTTACCAGTCAGAAGACGAATGACTTAGCTTTTGTTTTTCCCACCAGCCTCACCCCCTTCTGGGTCAGACCTATAAAACCTTTTGAAGCCATTGAAGAAAGTGTTCTTTGAGGATCATCTAAGCGGTGGAAGAATCAATCCTCACTTTTTGCTTAATCTGGCTGTATGCCAGTTGTTTTGGAAACCCTCATGGCCTGTTGATTTACCCATTTTGCCCTTCTTTTTTCATTAAAAACCCCCTGAGCCCCAACCCTTCTCACATTCTTCATTACGTTTTGGATCACAAAGTGTTTTTCTTTTACTGTAAAAAAGCTTGCTTAGTCATTCATACAAATAGTTATTTCATGTTGATACTTTAAACAAAATGCATTGTGTTATTTAAAACGCTGCTGCAGACAACAAGAGTAACAATGTAAATGCAACTGAGAACTGAGTAAAGGCTCATTATACAAGACAGCTAATACATAAATAAACAAATCTTATTAATCTTCCTCAGCATTTTAAAACTCCCTTTCTGCAAAGGCACTTGAAGGAGACAAAAATTAGAAAATAACAAGGGGTTAAAAGACATTATGTGTCTTCAGCTCTTAAAAATTCTCTTTAACTGGCAGAGCAAAAAAAAGCAAAAAGGTCTCAAAATTGATATTCAAACCCCTACTACATGTAGGGGGAGCAACCATCTATTTATGGCAAATAAAAAAATGATGCTTTATCAGCAACTTACTTTGACCACTGACAGTTCATGGAATGTTTAGACTTCTTTTAAAGGCTGTGCTTTGGGAAATAAAATAACCTGTCAACATGCTGAGGTTGATATGCATTCTTAAAAGACAGCATTTAAATTTCACAAGGTTAGATAAAATAAAAGTATTTGAATGGTCTCTTTGCCAATAAAAATAACAAGCAAGGGCCTGATATTTGCAGAAATTTGTGTCTAGGTAATGGCAACCCCCCTCTCAGCAGTGAAGCAAAACTGACTCAACTGACATTATGTCAAATATTGTAGCAGCTAAAATTAAACATTGGAAACAGGGACTGAGATACATTTCAAAAATGCAAAAAATGTTCTTTGTTGGTAGGATGCTATGACCTTAAATACACCACTCATACTAAAGCAAACACTAATTTCAAATAATTTCTTTATATCACTATGAAAAGAAAATGTAAGTGTGTGTTAACATGCCATCTTTAAATCTTAGCTGCATTCCTTCTATGTGGATTAGTGTCCTAAATACAACAATGTACTGCAGGTGCTAAGCCAAAGGAAACCTTTCTTAACAGAAAACAGAGATATTGTTATCTGTTTAAGTAAGACCACTAATCCTAATCAAATATTTTCACCAAAATGGAGTCAATTTTTGAATGATCATAAATTCCTACTGCCCAACACACTACTACATTGCAAAGGAATAAATCAAACAAAATTAAATAAATAAATGCACAATTAAATAAATGTATTGTGAAATGTGAGAAAATATGTGATCATAAATAATGATGTCAAGTGGCATGGTGGTGCCAGGGTTCTTGAGTTTACATGATTTCCTTGTATTTGCGTGAGTTTCCTCCCAGAGTCCAAAGACATGTAGGTTAGGTGAAGTGGTGACGCTGTGTTGGCCCTAGTGATTGTTCATTCTGCAAAGGACTGGCACTCTGTCTAGGGATTGTTCCTGCCCTGTGCCCTGTGCTTCTAGGCTCATCACGACCCTGCCTTGGATTAAAAGGGCTTGGGAAATGGTATGGTATGTTATGGTAAGAAATTAATTTTTCTCTATCTGTTTAATTATTTCTTCATTTAAGTATTTCAGTGACTTCACACATGGAATAATGCTTGGAATAAAACCTCATTTTCACTCGTCAAAGTTAAGAGGATGTGCTCTAGCAAGTATTGTTTTTAGGTTGGTGAATCATCACTAGAGTGAGCCTAAATCCTTATCTATCAAGTGTTACATTTATATGCAGATGCCAAATGCCAAATACAGACTCCTGAGAGAATAATGAATTTGGAGCTTCCTGAATTAAAGTAGCTGTTTGTGCAGTAATTCTGCTTAACTTTCTCTTGCATCTGTGCCTGCTTTGAGCAGATGCTTTGTTGCAGAGTAACTTCTGGGATTGGCAATTAATGGCTGGGGTTTATAGGTGTCTGCTTCAAGAGAGGGAAGAGTCTTAAGGGTTGGGTTTCTATTAGTCATTTGTAGTTGCAATTTGTTATCTGTCCTTAGTCATTATTATTATTAGGTTGATTTTACTGTTTATTGTTCTGCTTTAAGTATACCAATTTACCTGTGTCTATGTTTGTCTGCTTACTGTTTAATGAATGCCACCCCGTTGCTTTGTATTGCTAGTTGCTTCAGAACTAGAAGCTGGGCTCTCTCAGCTACTTGCTCACTACTAAAGGAGACTTAAGGCCCTGTCACGCAAGAGTCCGGATTCATATGCAGCCCTCCTCATGTAAAGACTATCAGTCAATCAAGCAAGAACACCAGACAAGCCAACAGATTGGTACTGTTTTTTCCTTTCCTTTCAAAGTTGTCTTCAGCATGTGTCAACAATACATTCCTGTTATTAGCACGGAGGAATCAAGAAAACTTTTATCCACTGCATCAAGCCATCATTTCACACCCCTCTCCTTTGGGTTGTGGAACTGCCACTCTGCAGTCAACATAGCAGACTTTATTCCATATTTTGCCAACCAAATGGGGTGTCCAATCGGAGGCTCTGAATGGAGACATTGATTTGATGGGAAAATGCAGTGACACTGACAGCATTTTCCTCTGTCTTCAACCTCTCCCACTCCTGCTGCTCCACTGGAAGAGTTAAGGAGCAGGTATCCTTATAGTTTAGGGTTGAAGATTGCATTTAGGGTATGCAACTCACTATTTTTGAGTACCATGCAATTACTGTCTCCTTTCCAATCAACATGAACGTTGTTGTTTATCTTCCTAGAGAAGCTGGATGGGCTGCTCTCTTCCCTCCCAGATGATGGCAGTTCACTTCTAATTCACAGGACCTGAATATCCACCTGAACAGCCCTCCTGCTGCTAATATTCTGACTCTTCTTCTTCCTACAACATCACACAGTTCCACACACCAGCGATTGTGTTTACCTCTTTTGTAAGTCACTTTAGATAAAAGCATCAGCCAAGCAAATACTGCACATTGTGGTCTATGGCCGGTTTGTCATCCCGGCCAATACCCCCAGGCCGCCAGATGGAGCCCTCCCCGCAGCATGGAGGTGCCCCAAGACCAGCAGGGAATCCTGGACAATGGGTTTAATCCACAGCCCTGCTGGATACCCCAGGGGCCGCTAGAGGAAATGCAGGGAGGAGCAAAGAAATTACTTGCCCTACACCCTGGAAGTATGTCTGAGTCACATAGACAAGAGGAATGACATGCTTCCGGGTGAAGAAGAAAAGAGTTTTGATCTGACTCGGAAGTGCTAAGAAGTCACATGAGAGTTCAGAAGCACTTCCGGTCACGGACTATAAAAGACTGTGGCAGCTCCCAGACGGCAATACTGCCCCCTATCTGTCACAACATGTACAGTAAATGCCTTGAGAATCCTATTGCTGATAAGCATGTGCAAATTCACAACTGTGAACAACCCTGTACGGATGATTCAAAAACCTCACACACTAAATTATTTTTGTTTGTTTTACCTGCTGCTTTACAGGATTTCAATCTAATGGTTTTCCTTAACATGCCAGAAACATCAGAGTGAGCGTCATCAGAATCATTACAATGTCAGAAATTGATTCCTGAAATACAAAGAATAAAAAGAAGCACAGTTCTTTCATATTGTTCACAGATCCTTCAAAATATATCCAGTAATTTTGATTGCTTGCCCATCCTTTTTCTCTATCAGATTTTGCTCTTCTGGAACTTTGCACTGATTCCCACCAAAGATCGAGTAGCCGTAGCATGGAAGCTTTGAAGGTGGGTCTCTAGTGACACATTATTCACTCTATTTAAAGCTGTCTTGATTCTACTTAGACATCTGAATCTCCTCTCACATACAGCAAAAGACACTGAGAGCCATAACCACATCATGTAGCTTCAAAATTTTGGCAATCTTTCACTGTGGTCTCCATAAAGTGTACTTGAAATAGCATCTGTAAGAGAATCATTTTTATAATAGTTTAGCATCTTAGGCTTTGGGCAATCT
>NW_024378169.1:0-25000 GCF_016835505.1 Polypterus senegalus
ACCATCTTTTGTGATGGACAGCTATGTTGAGATCTTTCTAGATGTCCATCGTATCAAAGGTGGCGACGGGGACACTGGCTAATCTAGTAGACACTCTTTTGACTTTCTCATGTACGAACCTAAAAATCTGAAGTCGCAAACAATCTCAACAGTCTTGCGTTCCCGTATGGGGTATTGGCATTGCGCTTACATTGTCACACAGTTCGATCAGCATAGCTTTGGTCTTGTCATAGTTGATCTTCAACCCAAATGCGGCTCTGCTACTGCCACATGATGCATGTACACAGGTTAAAATGGAAGTACATTAGCTGGAGAGCTGGCGACGACTCTTTAGTCATTTGCACCTCATTATTAACTGAAGGCTGGTTAAGAAGACAGGCAACAATTAAAAGCCGAATGCAGCTGTTAAAAAGTAAAACATCCATCCATTATCCAACCCGTTATATCCTAACTACAGGGTCACGGGGGTCTGCTGGAGCCAATCCCAGCCAACACAGGGCGCAAGGCAGGAAACAAACCCCGGGCAGGGCGCCAGCCCACCGCAGGGCGCACACACACCAAGCACACACTTGGGACAATTTAGGATCGCCAATGCACCTAACCTGCATGTCTTTGGACTGTGGGAGGAAACCTACGCAGATACGGAGAGAACATGCAAACTCCAGGCAGGGAGGACCCAGGAAGCAAACCCAGGTCTTCTTACTGCGAGGCAGCAGCGCTACCCACTGCGCCACCCAAAAAGTAAAACAGGTAGGCAATTAAAGATTCTGAATTGTAACAAGCGAGTTAACTAAAATGAAGCCCAAAAAGACATATTGGCATAGCAGTAAATAAATGGCTTCTAATTAAGAAACTTGTTAAAGTCACCTCTGAGGACCACAATTGCTGTGTGTGAAAATCCCAAATATTCAGACCAGCACAAGTGGCATCAACAATCCCGCCAACATCTCTATCACGGAGATCACATTTTTTCCCGATTCTGGTGTTTGATGTGAACGTGAACTGAAGTGTACCCGTGTGATTTCTGGCGCTGCTGCCACGTCGTTGGGTGATTAGATGTCTGCAAGGCGTACAGATGATCCTAATGATCTTCTCAGTGAGTGTACAGTATGCATATGTGGGTTTTGCGACTAACTTGACGCCCTTGTTCAACATTCATTTCTACTTTGAGCCCTATTACGGCCTGGATACGCTTTGGCTGCTATCCTAAAATAGATTAATAATGTTAGTTTTTTTTTTTTTAAACAACAAAAGCAATTTTAGATCATATAAACTTCAATAAAACAAGTATTTACTTTCATTATATTTATTTCTAAAGCCACCAACAGTGTCATCGTCACACACCCTAAATGTTTGAAAAGCAAAAAGTATCGGCAATTCTTACACAATGCTTATGATACATAATACAAACACCTAAAACATTTGGGAATTTAAAAATGCAAAGCATCATGCGAGGCAAATGAAGGTGCATGCAGCATGAAGGACGAGCTTCATTCTACAACACTGCCCCCAAGAAGGTCCCAAAATATCTTGTTCATCAGTTTGTCCGTTTGTATTTTTTTTTTTTGTAACAATATCCAATATTAATGTGAACAGAAATATTCCGATATAAAAATCTAAATACAGGCTACTAAAGGATAAGTAGTACTTACTGTATGATGCTGGTTGGCAACCCTACAACACTGCACCACAGTCATCATCTGGTTATCTAATGGCAATAAAAACAGGACAAAAGACAGTAACACTAGACACACACAAAAGGGGAAAACATTCCAGTCCATTTGCCATATTGGATATCAGTACAGAGCCACTGTCTGATGAATGTAAACCACTAATGACTGGCGAGAAATAAATAAATGAAGAAATGGCTATTCAGAGGTGAAAAAAAGGTATAAAAATATGAAACGGTTTGGCTTGGGTTACTTCTGTAAATCGAGAACCCAACAGTCTCTGAGCACCAAGTGGCTTTGATGTGGCTACAAAGGTTGAGGGTCAAGGCTACCACCCCCTCGCAAGCAAATGGACTAAAATTCTACCGGATAAGTGCAGAAGAAGTGAGGCAGGAGCGGCCGTCCCTTCCTTACAATGCAATACTCATGCTTATCATCTTCACGAAAGTACAGGGATGAAAAGATGATCCGCGTTGACATGAATTTACCAGAAGGAGAAAGCAGCCAAATTAAACACACTGCCATTTCATGTCAAAAGCGTCGACTGTCACCGGCTTTAAGAACTCCTTGCCTGAAAATTGTCTTTTTATATAGTTGACCGCACAGGTGATGCGTAATGAAGTGCAAAAAGAAGAAGAAAAAAAAAATCTCCATTTCCTCTGTGGGTATGTCAGAAGTCAAAAGGCTTTTATTTATGAAATGAACCGTATAATCTCCGGTTTGATGGGTAGGATAAGTAAGGGAGAGGGGGAAAAAAAAAATAAAAAAGTCTAGTCAGTAGACACGGGTCGTGTTAGCAGGATATTTACTGGGCGGTCTCTCCTTTAAGCATTGAAATATTTCTCTACATTTTCTTCATCCGTTTCTTCGTCAGAAATTTCCTGATCTGAAACAAAGAGGGCACTCGCCAGGATCACGAGCGGAAAACGATGACAACCCCATCCACTTCATTTATTTGGGTGTGTTGTAAGCCAAGTGTCTCTGATTCATGGGGTTATCCGGAGACTTCATCCATTCTTTCTTGAGCAGTTGCTTAAGTTGGGACAGGCGCATGTTGGGATTTTCCTGTTTGAGCCGAGGCATGTTCACTTCCTCGAAGGCAGTAAAGGCCGCTTTCATCCTCCGCTCAGGGTGCCGGTCGAGCTGATCTGCAACGCTGAAAAGGACAAAATAAAGGTGGAGAGAAGTCAGAGATGGGCTGTGTGCATTTGATGTATTCATGTGAATCACATACTGTATGAAAAATGTATGATTTAAGGTCCAAATGAAAAGACTGCACACTGACAAAAAGAATTCATGTGTGAGTGCATATATAAAAATGTATACGTGTATTTTTATACCCTGCATCTGACTGTATATGTCCTGCACTCAACCGCTGATCGGCATGAAGGTTCCTCATGGGGGTGCTTAGTGATTATAGCTGCAGCACGCACCAAGCTTACAAACACATTTTGTTGGAGTTGCAGAGAAAGCAGGGATTTTGTTGAAGTAAATACTGTAATAAACCGTTCACCTGCATAGAATATGATTTGGTAAAGTACACACAGATAAAACTTGAATAAAAATATACAACAAGAAGACAACAGTAATAATTATTCTCCAAACAACCTCCAGAAGTTTACCAAAAATGTTAAAAATGTGTCACTTATATTTATATAGTATACAGTATATTATACATAGAAGTATGATTTTAATATGCATCATTTTATACAGTATTATACACACTCCAGAACACCATGAAATACCAGGAGATTTTAAATTTAAATCTGGGTCTTCTTACAAGAAACAAAAACTGGGTCATCTCTGCTTCTCCCAGCAGGACAATGCCCCAAAATATTTGTCCAAATCAACAAAACAATGGTTAAAATCAAGCTTCCAACTGTGGACATCTCAGTCCATGGACCTAAACCCCATTGAAAGCCTGTGGAGTGAGCTGAAGAGGAGAGGGAACAAAGAAGGGCCTACGATACTTGACAATCTAGAGCAGTGTTTCCCAAACTTGGTCCTGTGGCCACCCTGTGGCTGCAGGTTTTTGTTCCAACCAGCTTCTGTTTTTAATTGAACTCCTGGGCTAATTAAGTGAACTGATATTTCCCAAGTTCTGTGTTTAGGGAACAATACAGAAATTAGAAAACTCAGTATATGCGTCTTGGGAACTGCAGGTCTGACATTGTGGTCAGCAACTCAGGAGCGCCGCAAGGGACTGGACTTTCTTCGGTCCTGTTCAGCCAACATAAATCAGACTTCCAATACAATTCGGAGTCCTGCCACGTGGAAAAGTTCGCTGATGAGACTGCAATCGTGGGCTGCATCAGGAGTGGGCAGGAGGAGGAGTATAGGAACCTAATCAAGGACTTTGTTAAATGGTGCAACTAAAACCACCTACACCTGAACACCAGCAAGACCAAGGAACTGGTGGTGGATTTTAGGAGACCCAAGCCCCTCATGGACCCCGTGATCATCAGAGGTGACTGTGTGCAGAGGGTACAGACCTATAAATACCTGGGAGTGCAGCTGGATGACAAATTGGACTGGTCTGCCAATACTGATGCTCTGTGTAAGAAAGGTCAGAGCCGACTATACTTTCTTAAAAGGTTTAGCGTCCTTCAAATCTGCAATAAGATGCTGCAGATGTTCTACCAGACGGTTGTGGCGAGTGCCCTCTTCTACACGGTGGTGTGCTGGGGAGGCAGCACAAAGAAGAAGGACGTCTCACTCCTGGACAAACTTGTTAAAAAGGCAGGCTCTATTGTAGGAATAAAGCTGGACAGCTTAACATTTGTAGCAGAGCGACGGGCATTAAGCAAACTCCTGTCAATCATGAAGAATCCACTTAATAGTGTTATCTCCAGGCAGAGGAGCAGTTTCAGTGACAGACTGAGGAGACCCCACACTATGTGACTCTTCAATTCCACCTGGGGGAGTAAATGCTAACATTATTCAAAGTTATTGTCTGTTTATACATGCATTTTTATTACTGTTTAATTTAATATTGTTTTTTTTTTGTATCAGTATACTGCTGCTGGGTTATGTGAATTTCCCCTTGGGATTAATAAAGTATCTATCTATCTATCTATCTATTATATAGTGCCTTTCATATCTATCTATCTATCTATCTAAAAGGTACCAAGCAGTTATATAGGAATAATGTATTTTTTTCTTTATAACAGTATTTTCATCTTGATTTTCATTCTACTTTTCAAGGTGTTCTAATTGTTTAATTAATCCATTATTTACTAATTAGTGGGTCTGACTCTAAAGTAGTTGCAGCCTTTGATTATTCAGTGTTGTTAGCCTGCGTGTCTGATCTGCTCATTTTAAACTGTCATTAATAAGATACAACAAAGGGGAAAAAACTGCACAGAGAAAGGGCAAAATATAACAAAAGCTGAAATAATAAATGTCTTATGAATGTAAAAATCATGCTGCTGTGCTTTTCT
The DNA here is from genome assembly GCF_016835505.1 of Polypterus senegalus. Classification (NCBI taxonomy): domain Eukaryota; kingdom Metazoa; phylum Chordata; class Cladistia; order Polypteriformes; family Polypteridae; genus Polypterus; species Polypterus senegalus. The sequence continues at coordinate 5,111 of NW_024378169.1, forward strand.
GAATGTCGAATAAAAGAAAAAAACAATACCAGCTAATTAAATGAGCTCAGTGTTATTAGGTGTTGTCACCGATTAGGAATCTGGTTGGAACAAAAACCTGCAACCACAGGGGGTCCCCAGGACCGAGTTTGGGAAACACTGATCTACAGCTTAGGCTCTTAAACTATGGGACGCATGCTGTCTAAAAAAATGGCCACTCAGGGTCATGACTAACAATATTACTCAACGGGAAAGGGTTGTGTACGATTAGCCAAGTGTCCTGTGGAGAATCACTGCAGGCACTTTAAGCAAACACTATCAGCCCATTACAACATGCGTTGGTGATTCTCCAAGGGGGACTGAAGGCAGTGATTCTCCAAGAATAACAAAACCCCCTGACTCAAACAGGGTGCCAGTTCATTGCAGGGTGAATTGCACAATGCAACACACACATAAACATGGGCAAATTAACCTTTACTAATCCACCTAACCTGAATGTCTTTGGACAGCAAGAGGAAACCCACCCAGACACGGGGAGCACATGCAAGGAAGACATGGGACACAAACCCTGGTCTCCTTACTGTAAGGCAGCAGTGCTACGCATTGTACTGAGGCTAGGGATCTGCACTGGCAATTGGAAGGTTGCCGGTTCGAATCCTGTAAATGCCAAAAGGGAATCTGCTCTGTTGGGCCCTTGAGCAAGGCCCTTAACCTGCAATTGCTGAGCACTTTGAGTAGTGAGAAAAGCGCTATATAAATGCAAAGAATTATTATTACCACCATGCCACCTCCACTAAAATATGTATGTGTGTGTCCGAGTGTGTATATATACAGGGTGGTCCAGATCTAATTATGCAACTTTTAATGCAATGCAGGAAAACAATACAAAAGAATTGTTAGAAATATCTTGTAACAAACGAAAATGGACTTACATTGAATTAATTCACTGATTTCACTGCCATCTATCGGCAACAAAAATACATTTTTGTGAATTCTCTATGTAATAAACTTAATAAGTTACAGTGTAATGAAAATTGCATAATCGGATCTGGACCACCCTATATATCTATACTGTATATATATATATATTACAATCTTCCTACCAAAAAAAGAAAATTGTATTTGCCAGACAGGAAACATCAATCAACAGATACATAGATAATAAAGGCACTAAATTTTAGACAGACAAACAGACATGAAAAGCACTATAAGATGGATGGATGGATGGATGGATGGATGTCCCACCCAGGGAGGAGGTGGAGTCCTTACCCGGCTGGGATACTATAATAGAAGGATGGACTAAATGTGGACTACACCATGCCAGAATGTTTTATGATTCCTGTCCTGAGTGGGATTTCCAAAGATCCCAAGAACCAGGAGGGTGCAGTTTAACCCCCACTTTAATAGGTGTCAGTGTCTCTCGTGTAGAATCCCAGTTTTGACACCTGCAGGGCTACATGGGACTTGGAATCCGGAGGTGCAGCTCTATAGGGGTCTCTGGAAGATGATAAAGGGTGCTGCTGGAGGAAGACCTCCCTGGCTTTCTCATAACCTGAAAGTGCTCCCAATGGGCTATATGACATCACCAGAAGTATTCCTGTGTCCTCAATAAAACAGACTGCAAGACCTTGTTGAGGCCAGTTGAGCCTGGGAGGAAGAAAGGTAGCAATCATCTACAAGAAGTGGAAGTAAAGTGGTAGAGAGAGAAGACGAGTGAAAGTAGGACAGACAACCTGTATGTATTTTTTTTACAAGGTATTCTTGCAATAAATACCCATTTTATTTGAATGTGAAACTGATTTGTGTGCTCGTGAATGGGGTTTGGGGCTCAGTGGTGCCCCCTAGCCTTCACGACAGATAGATATTCTCAGCACTCTTGGCCAAATTACATATTTTGTTAAAAACTGAAGTATGAGGGCAGCATGGTGGCGCAGTGGTAGTGCTGCTGCCTCACAGTAAGGAGACCTAGGTTCGCTTCCTGGGTCCCCCCTGCGAGGAGTTTGCATATTCTCTCCATGTCTGCATGGGTTTCCTCCCATAGTTCAAAGACATGTAGGTTGGGTGCTTTGGCGATCCTAAATTCTCCCTGGTGTGTGCCCTGCCCGGGATTTGTTCCTGCCCTGTGTTGGCTGGGATTGGCTCCAGCAGACCCCCATCACCCTGTGTTAGGATATAGCAGGTTGGATAATGACTGACTGAAGTACAAAACAGTCATTACAACTTCAAGACGACAAATTAAAACAATGGCATTTTTATAATAATGTTAACATACAATTATGATTTTTTTTTGATGAACTAAAAAATATTAACAAACAAAAGTAAATATGACATTTTGAAAAGTTTGGGCACCCTACTAATTCAGTACTTGGTAACACCCCATTTGGCACAAATCACGGCTTGCAAGTGTTTTTATAGTCAGCAAGGAATTTATGAATTTTTGTTTTAGACTTTGTACCTTGTTCTTCCTTGATATTTAAATTCTATTTTTACATCTTTTTTTCTGTCCATGCTTGATCCATTTTTTATATTGTTGTTTATTGATTACTATTTGCATTATTCTGTTTTTAACTAGTTTCGCATATAATTGTATTTACAAGCATCCATGCCGGTGTTAACATGTTCTTTGTGCTTTGTTTTTTGGTTTCCAAGGGGTGGCGGGGGGCACCCGTTTATTGGCATCAAGAGTTGGCCATCAGTCCCCTACTGTGGTGCTGCGTGTGAGGGGTCTCTGGCAGTATGGGACAGGCTTGTGGGTTTGGGCTGCTGTCTAGTGTTCACTGGGGAAACAAGCTGATTGTTTATTTAATATGCAGGTACAACTGGCTCTACTGTTCCTCACTGACACTCCAATGATTGTTAAGAAAAGAATCACGATAAAGAAAGTAAAAGAGAGAAAAAAGTAAATCAAGAATGGGAAAAATTGGCAAAGAGCAGGGAAAAGATCGGGATTATAAGCCAGTGGAATGGACAAGTGAGGGAGTGAGGAGAACAGCAATTTGTAGAAGCAGTTGCGATTGAGAGCTCCAGGAGTCCTGCAGGACCGAAGGCAGGTGGGCAGGACGATGGACACACAGCTTCTGAGTATCCCACTACTATTGTGGGGTGTGTCAGGGGTGGACAGGAGGAGGAGTTCATGGGTCTGGTAGGTGACCTTATGGGATGGTGTTGGTCACACCAACTGCTTTTGAACATTTCCAAAACCAAGGAGATGGTCTTGGATTACCGTAGGTATGTGGAGTGGGAGTCAAGACCAATAAAATACCTTGGAGTGCAGTTGGATGACACGCTGGACTAGTCAGAAAACACGAAGGCTGTGTTCTGGAAGGGGTGAAGCCAGCTCTATTTTTTTTTTCTTGCATATGCAAGAAACTTCAGCAGATGTTCTATCAGTCGGTGGTTGCCAGTACTCTCTTCTATGCTGTGGTGTACTGCAGTGGTAACTTGAAGGAGAGAGATGCTAAGCGTACTGACAAGTTGATCATGCGAGCAGGATCTGTGGTTGATGTAGAAATTGACTCTCTGGTGACAGATTCAGAGAGGAGGACACTATGCAAGCTGCTATCTATTACGGACAGTGAACATCACCCACTATACACCACCATAATTAAGCAGAGGAGTTTGTTTAGTGGCAAGGCTGCTATCACAGTACTGCATTACAGACAGATACAAAAGATCTTTTGTGCCCTGAGCCATTAGAAACTTTAACTCCTCCTAGCAAAGGGGTTTGGGAATGAGTGGTTGAGTTCTGGCCCTGATGCTGCTTCTCTGCTCATACATTATATTAACTGTGTTAGTTAGGCACTACCTTTAATATCTCACCTCTTGGTCACTACTGTCTAACCTTTCAGAACGTGTCACTTTTAACATGTTACCCTGTCCGCTGAGGCCATGTCACTTTATTTTACTTAAATTTCGCTCGCCAACCCCTATCCCTTCTCGTCAGCGCTATGCGCCGTTGTGAAGAGGGGGCCAGAAGGCACTCCAAGGAGTCGTGGCTGCTCCTCCAAAGCCCCTCTTAAACGGTGCAGTTGTTTTTTTACCTCCTCTTTGCTCAATCAGCTGCTGCCTCCGTGCCACGAGATCTGCACTTTGCTCACCTAACCCTAAACCCCTGATCGCCAGCGCTATGCACCGTTGTGAAGAAGGGGTGCTGAATACACCCCAAGGAGACGCAGTCGCTCCTCCGAAACCCCTCTTAAATGGTGTTCAAATGAGAAACAAATAACAGTTGCTATTTTTACCTCCCCTTTGCTCGATCAGCTGCTGGCTTTCAGCTGCTGCCGTGCCGCATGATTTGCATCTTGTGCGGTGCTTCAAACATTTAAAAGCCTGTACAGCAGCTGTCCTTTTGTCTCACTGCCTTGTCTCTCTTCTCCCCCAGACATCCTCAAAGACTATTCGATCTCTTTTCGCTGTTCCGTTATTGCACCGATAATATTTTCTGTTTGTTCGCACTAATGCGATGTTTACTCTCATTTTTGTGAGACTTTCGAATTTTTCTACTTCCATTATCTCTAAACTGCTCTACATGTGTTTTACGGGACTTGCTCCAAAGGTTGCAAGTATGACGTGACTTGACCGTCTCACGTGACGTGAAAGTGTCTCTCTTCAAAAGATCACGTCTTGTCACAGGAAAAAAGTCTCGTATCGTTGCAAAATTTTTATTTATTTTTTTTTTATAACAGAGAGATGCCATTTGAGTATCTGTCACTTTAACATTATGTGCCACCTGTCATTTTGGTAGTATAGTATTATTTGTACTGGCATTATTGTATATACCAGCTTGTGATTCCATTATTTGTAAAGTATTTGTTATTTGGTATAATTCTTCGCTACTGGTACTTCAGTTTCTCTCGGGATCAATAAAGTATCTTTCTCTCTCAATGGTGATTCACTGAGGTGGCTGTGATGCGAGTCAAAGTGGGTATTGGGCTTGTCGGGGTCTGTGCCGTGCTGTGGAAACATGATAGGTGAGCGGGAGAGGCGGGGGGTATCGCAGGAGAATGGGGAGAGGGGGGGAGCATCCAGATGTTAACCGTGTTTTAACCTTGATTTTTGCCTTTCTTGGATCAAGTTATTTATTTTGCTAAGACTTGCACTGGGTGTGATGAGGCTGGACAGGATTAGAAATGAGGACATTAGAGGGTCAGCTCAGGTTTGACGGTTGGGAGACAAAGTCAGAGAGGCGAGATTGCGTTGGTTTGGACATGTGCAGAGGAGAGATGCTGGGTATATTGGGAGAAGGATATTAAGGATAGAGCTGCCAGGGAAGAGGAAAAAGGAAGGCCTAAGAGAAGGTTTATGAATGTGCTGAGAGAGGACATGCAGGTGGTGGGTGTGACAGAGCAAGATGACAAGGACGGAAAGATATGGAAGAAGATGATCTGCTATGGCAACCCCTAACGGGAGTAGCCAAAAGAAGAAGACGACGACGACGAAGTATCAAGTTATTTATTTATGGACTGATCTTTTAACTCCCACAGATGAGTAATGGGTTTTATTTATGAACACTGCCTTGTTGGATAAAAAAAACACAATGCACATTTTCACCGATTTTGTTGTTTTGATTCCACATTGCACTAGTCCATCCCAGTCATGACTGTCAATGTCCCATGGGATCACAACTATAAAGGCTGAGAAAGCACACAGCCCCTTGAGGTTTAATACTTCTGCTTTATCGTGCAATTAATTTTTTGTATTTTTGGATTATTATTATGATTCTATTTTTACCTTTTTTTTTTTTAGAATCTGTATTGGGACATATTTACTCTGAATTGTCTATTTCAGGCAACTCCACCTCTGACTTTTATGCTCCTCAGAGCTTCCTTCGTGTCACAGCAGTTTTGTAAAATAAATCTATTTTTATTTACAATGATTGTTTATCTGGTCTTTATGTTTTGCATGCCCCAGTTTGATGGGTCCTTCCACTTGTGGGGCCTTTTGCAGCAGTTTTTGGGACTTTGTGCTGAGGTACTCCCAAGCAAGATCACTTTCCAGTTGTGAGATATTCTAATGCTGTCAGAGCATGTTTAAGATCTACCCACAGAATGTCAATGATGTTCAAGTCAGGGGACCATGAGCGCCATTCAAAACGTTCATCTCATGTTTTGTGGGGTATTTCATGGCAGTGTGTTTTGGATTGTCTTGTTGTAGAAGTCACCCTTTGTTCAGCTTCAAGTTCCTGGTGCCATACTTATGGTGTTCTTTTCGTCAAATGTTGCTCCTTTTATTCTTTGAAAAAACCCTTTGTGGCCAAAGATTTCAGTTAATAACTTCATCTGTCCAAAGCACATGGTTTCAAAATGCCTTTCTGCTTTTTGCAGATAATGTTTTTTGCGATGGTCACAGGTCAGGTTTCTTTCTGGTGGCTCTCCCACGATGGCCATGTCTACAGGAGAGCAGTGCACCCTCATGCCATTCTCCACAGGTTCCTTGCGGTCACATGGGCGTTCTCGTTTGCTTTTCTGAAAAGCATACAAGCAATTCTGTCTGTCAGCTTTCTTATTCTTCCACATCTTGCCGTGACCTCTATGGTTTCTTTAGCTGCTTTACAAAATGACACTTTGAAATGTGGAAAATGCTACCTGAAAGCACTTTGATACATTTTTGACATTCTTCCTTTGCTCTGTAGGCATCAGTCAGATGATTTTTCCTGTTTTCAGCCAGATGCTTAGGAGATCCCAAGGTTGTTAATTTCTGAAGAGTCAAAGAATTTACTGGGTTCTTCAGCTGACAATTCCTTACGACAATTCTTGACCAGACTAATACTTAATGAGCTATGCCAGACCAGATTAACAAACTAACAAAGTTTTGAGATCTCACAACTGAAAGCCGTTTTAATGTTTTTATTATGTCACTAGCTGTGTAAGCCCGTGCTGTAAAAAGCATGGGGTCCTAGAAACTTTTGAAATCGTCAGAAAAAAAATTGAAATGCATAGATGTCAAGGTAATTGAAAGGGACTACTCTGGGCACCTCTCTCCTAGGAGGTTTCGTGTTGCCGACGTGCTCGCATCGTTTGTGGTTAAGCGGCTGTCTTTCTTTGTAGGTCTCCTTTTGCCGACGTGCTCGCATCGTTTGTGTATTAGTGACGGAAGAAATGTAAAAGAGATACATTTTCGCCGATGTGCTCGCCTCGCTTCTGTGTTAGCCACTAAGCGAGTGAATCTCTCTTCGGAGGTTTCGCTTTGCTGATGTGCTTGCCTTGCTAGTGTATCCTCGGAGATGGAGCCCTTACCCCAACTCCACGGCTCATTTCCGGGCCGGACAGACACACACACTTCCACATGTAGATGTTTATATATAAGATATGGCCAGAGTTGTACAACCCTTAGCTTGGAACTGACATAGTTAGAGAGAATTCTGTGTGGCATCCCTTAGAACATCAAAACAGAGCAATTCACATTGGTCCACTGCTGTATCATTTTTGAAAGTAGTCGTCTGGTCAGTGCTTGTCCTTTGGCATGCCTGCCTTTTGTTCTTTTCCCAGCTTAAGTGATCCCACGCGTCTTTAATTGTGCTGACTTTGGGTCTCTGAGGTGGCCAACCTAATCTCATTAGTGTTCAAACTGCAGACTTCTGCTCCAAGTAGGTCTTAATTGTGTTTGGGGTCGTTACCGTGTTAAAAGATAATGCTTTCGCCAATAAGTTGTTTTCCCCAAAGGTATGGAAAAGATCAATCAAAATTTAGGCACATATATCAGCAGCCATCATTCCATCGCTTTTAACCAGATCCCGTACACTGCTGAATGAAATGAAATCCCAGAGCATAACAGAGCTTGGATTGTGCCACTCAGAAGCCTGAAGACAGCCCATTTGCGTACTTCTTGGCAACTCTTCAGATACACTGGCATCATCGTAAGACAAAAAGTTCAAATTTGGACCCATCAGTCCGTAAGATTTTCTGCTATATGTCCTCACAACATGCTTTATGAACTTTTCTATATGACAGTCTCTTGTGCATGTTAGCTTTCCTCAAGAATTGTTTCTCAGCTACAACAAACCCTACCAGACCATGCAGCATTTCTTCAGATTCTGTTCCATTTTTCCTCAAAAACAGACCTTTGGTGGATGTGGCCAAACAGTTCAAAATTTAACTTCATTTGTTCACAGCACTTGGTTCTAAAATCCCTACCTTGTGAAGATGCTGTTTTGCACACTTGAGAAGACTTTTTGTGATGAGATTGCAGGTAAGGTTTCTTTTTGATGGCTCTTTCATACGGGCCACGTTTGCATAATAGTGCAGTGCACCACCAACTCCTTTCATGGCAGGTCCCTTGCCGTGATTTGGGGTTTTTGCTTTCCCTTCCTGCTGTTCTGACAGTTGTCCTGGTCTTCCAGATTGTGGCTTGAATACACTGGTTGCCCCTAACTATTATTCCTTATTGCCGTTTTGGGCCGTGGAAATTGCTAGCTCAAAACGCTTTGACATCTGTTGTAACGCACGTGCGCATAGTGGACAGCTTAACAGCTTGGGTGATATAATAACCCACCACGCCAGGGGTTGGCGCTGTGTAATAACAACTTTTCTCTTCCTACCTCTGCAGACTGGAAGATAGACAGATTTACCACCACTGATGTCACTTCCGACGTCCGTCCACCCAGTCCCGCCGGACTTCTTCTCCGCCATCTTATATCGGTTTTGTTATCAACTTGTGTCTGAGAAGACATTTTTAACAATTATTGTGTGTTTTCTTTACTTCAAAATATTCAGTCATACGGGGTTAACAGGGTGGTGCCCCACACATCTTCATCATGGTGTTGTCTGTTCTCTTACATTGTTTATAGCATTTCCAAGCTTAGTAGACATCACTTAGTTTCATTTTCAGATCCTCATTTAGCTGCTTTGAAGAATCCATGATTGATGAGTGTTGCACAATGTTCGAAAAGTCAAACTATTTTGTAAGGCTATGTAATGACAACTCTTGACCAGATCTAATCAGCTAAACCAGAGCAGACTAACGGCCTAGTGAGTTCAAGGACCTGAAAACTCAAAAGGTGCTCAAACGTTTACTCTTCTAAAGTAAAGTACTCTTTACACTTCATAAAAATGCCACTGTTCTAGTTTATTTGTTGTCAGAGTTGTATTTACTCTTCTTTACTTCATATGTCAACAAAATATACAATTTGGCCAGAGGTGTCTGGACTTTTGTATGGAACTGTGTTTGATTACAACAGAAAAACCAAGAAAACTGGAGAAAAGCTCTAGCAGACTCAAAGATAATGTGCAAGTTGTACCCAAACTGCAACTGGGCACAGAATTTGCACCTCAGATGCTTAATTCCTGAGGCAGTGGTGCTGATATTGCTCCTTCACGACACCCCTTGTGGTTTAAATTAAACTCTAGTATTATGCCAAAACTAATTTTAGTATAACTAGGGGGCTTCACCCCCTGCTCGCCTCACTCGCCAACCCCCCAAGCCTGCGCTACGTGCCACCCACTTTGCGACTCTGCCACTCGCGTGTGTGGATTTCACTTTCACCAAACAACAAATCTTTTAATTCACGTGGATATTGCCTCTTCACTGGGGAAAAAACACTACTTTTCCCTGATAGCAACACAAATTAGATGTTCTACAAGTCTCCGGCTTAAAGTTTAAATCCGAACAATATATTCAATCTCTTTTCGCTGTTACGTTATTTCACAGAGTAATAATTTCCGTTTGCTTGCGCTAATGCGATCTTTACTATGATTTTATCATTTATTTTATCATTTACTATCATTAGTCGGCTTAAGACCTACTTGTTTTCTTCTGTCTTTCATTGTGTATGATGGGATTGTGGTGGATGTTACAATTGGTTGTTTTATTAATCTGCTTTTGCATGATTGTTTGTATTGGGTTTATTTTTATGCTTTTTGTACAGCACTTTGGCGCAACCTCTGTTGTTTAAAATGTGCTTTTATAAATAAATAATCTAATGTAATCATTTTTTAGAGACTTTTGAAGTTTAGTACTGTCGTTATCTCTATCCTGCTCTGCATGTGTATCACGCCAAAGTTTTGGAACCTCTTTACGAAGTTCTACTTTGTCATCTACTCTTTGTCTTTTATTTCCGGCCCCAGGCGTGGTTAAATCTCTTGGCACAAAGTCTTGTCTCGTTTGGACTTGAAAGTATCTCTCTGAAAAAGTCACATCTCGTCCCAGGATTTTTTTTTATATAATATACTGTATCAACACATCCTAGCTGATGAACGCCTCAGTGGTTTATCTCAGTTTTTTCCTTGTGAAACAGATGGGCACTGACCTGAGCACTGCGATGGCATCTTCTATGGTCCTGGCCTCCACGCTGCCTTCTTCGGGAATAATGCGGTTGATATTCTCTTCCAAAGGTGCATCCAAATGACTCTTTGTCTTTTCTGCAGGGGTAAAAGCATATGAGAAGTTAGCCTTACAAAATTACTATGCTGCTTTACTTTCTGAATCACCCCATGGAATATTGAAAGAAATGAAAAGGCGTAATCTATAAACCCTTATTAGGCATATTTCAGCAGTCACTTCAGAAAGGAGAAGTACATGAGGACTGGAAAACTGCAAATGTGACTCCAATCTTCAAGAAGGGAGACAAAATGGATCCTAGTAATTACAGACCAATTAATCTTACTTCTTTGTCATGAAAAATTATGGAAAGTATAAGAAATAAACTGGAACATTACCGTGGCTGTTCGTTTGTCTGTCCAGGATTTTAAATCACCTGTAGCTCGCAAACCGTTTGACCTATTGACCTGAAATTTGGTACACATATACTAAATGACCTATACTGTTCGCTTTCGGAGTAATGATTTTTTTTATTATTCTTCTTATTTTTATTTTATTGTAGAATCAACTCTCGGCAGCAGACAGCAGGGCAGCTGTGTGGTCCATGTGTATGGGCGCCGTTCTCATCCCTACCACCTTCGCTGTCACTTCCTCTACCTCTTAATATCTTAATATCTTAAATTATTGTTCAGGCAGATTGAAAAATTAAGAAAAACATACTAAGCAATTAAGCTTAATCAGTTTTAACGTGAAAAGATACCGACGGAAGAAGAGAAAAAGTGGGCCGCTAGAGTGGAGAAAAGAAGAGCTGCTCAGGAAGCAGCAAGCACATCAACCTCTGAGCAAATGAAAGGTAAACGTACAGAGAAGGGGGATGAAAACTGTAAGTGAAGTGTATTCACTGCACATTATCGTGCGGTATGCCATTACTGGTATTCTAAATATTACATTCTAAAGAGTAGCCAGCATGGGTTAATGTGAGAAAGGTCCTGCCAAACCAATTTTTTAGATTTTATTTGAAGAAGCAACCAGAATAGTTGACAACAAATAAAGCATATGACATAATTCACCTAGACTATAAAAACATTTGATACAGTCCCACACCAAAGATTAATTCTGAAGCAACATACTTTAGGCTTCAGAGATAACCAGCAAATCTGGATCTCTAGTTCATTAATTGTCAGGAGGCAAAGAGCATAGATAAGAGGAGAATGTTCCACATGGAGCACGGTCATTAGTGGAGTCCCCTCAGGGGGTCTTGTCCTTCTTATTTCTTTCTTATTTATATTAATGACATTGATAACGGTATAGTTAGTAACCTTGCCAAATTTTCAACTGGAGAGATGGCGGGCACTAAGGAGACTGCAAAAAGAATTCAAAATGACCTGGACAAGCTTCAAAATTGGCCAAACACCTGGAAAATGAAGTTCAACACACAAAAATGCAAAGTGCTACATGTGGACAAAAGGAACATCAGTTATAAATACAAGATGGGAGACTTGTCATACAGAAAGCAACCTTTGAAAAGGATTTAGGGGTTTGACATAACATTTTCATCGACTAAACAATGAAGAGAAGCAATTAAAAAGATACATACAATGTTAGGTTAGATTATATCATAAAATGTATTGAATTCAAGTCAAAGGATTTTATGGTCAACATATATAATGCACTGGTAAGACCACATCAGGAGTATTGGGTGCTGCTCTGGTCACCATGGCACAAGAAAGACATAGCAGCACTCAAAGCTGTACAGAGTTGAACAACCAGGTGCCTCCCAGAACTTAACCCTTAACTATTCGCACCATTTCTCATCTCCTAAGCATTTGTGTGGTGTACTTTATATACCAGTGTTAAAATGGCTATTTATATGCACAATGTGAGGTTGTTGTAAGATAAAATATTGCAATAATCCAAAATTGTACATGTTTTTAATGTAATTTAATACCATATTACTGAATAGTATGATAGTCTAGAACAGTGGTGGCGAACCTATGGCACGCGTGCCAAAGGGGGCACTCAGAGCCCTCTCAGTGGGCACGCGCGCCGTCGCCCGAGCACAGAGTTTGTTACTATAAAGCCAGAGGAATGCGGGGCCGGGCTGCTCCCCTCACCGCTACCCCTCTTCACGCGCGCTGGAGGACTTTTCTCACATCACCGCCCCTCTGCCCAGCAGCCCAATGGGAGCGCTTCCTTCCTCTCCTGTCTGGGGTAAGGCGGGCGGCACACATGCTGCTTGAGGGTGCGGCACGGACTGCAGCCTTTTGAGTCTGTGATTCCCGTGGTGGGGTTGGAGGGGATGTGGTATAGCGGGTCCACAGCTCAAAATTGAAAAGGCCAGTTTTAACAGATAATTGCCGCTTTCGCGCTTAAAGGGGTTATGGTAGAGTGGCGGAACGGTTTCCGGGAGCTTTGTGATGCGGGCAGTCCTCGCTAAGCGCACAGGTGAGGAGTCGTCCGCATCTGTAATTATTGCCGGAGTTGCTAATCGCCACACCTGATCCACGACCCGTAATATATAATGGAAGCTTTGGGGGGAGCTTAATAGGGAAGACCTGCGTGAAACACTTGAGAGGATCGAAGGGATGACAAAGGACAGCACAGTTAGTTATGAAAATGAAATCCTTAAAGTGTGGAATTCTCTGCCAAATAATCTTAAGTCAATGAAGGCACTTGAGATTGCTTTCCTTACTTTGTTTGGAACATCTTATGCTTGTGCGCAGCTGTTTTCAGCTTTGAATTAAATCAAATCTGACACCAGAAACAGACTAACAGATGACCTGAGTGCTGCATGTGTTGCTCTCAAACTTACAAAGTATGAGCCAAGGTTAGACAAATTATCAGCATGCATACAACAGCAAAAAGCACATTAATTGTTCAAAAGCATACCGAATGCAAACTTTTACCTTTCAACAAAAAGTTGTTTGTATCATTGAAAGCTCTGTTATTATATTTTTCTTTTAAGACAAAAGATGTTAATGTATGAGTTGCTTTTCTAAACTAAAAGCTCAGTAGATAGACAGACAGAGCATCAGTATTGGCAGTCCAGTCCAATTTACCATCCAGCTGCACTCCCAGGTATTTATAGGTCTGTACCCTCTGCACACACTCACCTCTGATGATCACGGGGTCCATGAGGGGCCTGGGCCTCCTAAAATCCACCACCAGCTCCTTGGTTATGCTGGTGTTCAGTTTTAGGTGGTATTCAGGTTAAATTGCCATGTTGGCACTTTGCGATAAATAAGTGGGTTTTGGATTGCAGTTTGGGCACTTGGTTTCTAAATGGTTCGCCATCACTGGTCTAGAACAATCTGACAGTAAGCCTTATCCACTTCTCCAGTGCTCATTCGTCAAATAATTTTACCCTTATGCCCCATGCCATTTTGCTCAGTTGCGTCACCAACCTTTTTGAGAGGTTGATGTTATTGGTTTCAAAGGAAAGCTTCCCAGAATTCTCCAGAATGTGCAATGTGTGACATCATTCAGGAGACAGTATAAAGGTTAGCGTGTGCTTCTCTTATTGTGTTTTTGTTTAATTAGCCATCTCTGGTGGGGTTTTATTTGTTTTGATTTTACATAGCCTAAAGATCAGTTACTATTTTTGGTTTCCTTTACCGCATTCCTTTTTCATTTTATTAACAAAAAAATTGATCATAAAAAAGTTGGAGCGTACAGAGGTATCGGAGATTAAAACAATAAAATTTTGGTGTGTGCTTCTTGCAACAACAAAAATTACTTTTTTTTTGGGGGATTTTTGATTAACATGTTGAACTTGACAACAGAGTGGTTTCACTGCTTGAGTTTTCAAATACTTCTCACCTCCTGATCCTTTTTATGAAAAACTCTCTTTCAGAATCAGTACACTTTATATAAAAGTTAAAAGTACTTAGGCATTACATTAGAATAACAACATTCTTGAATTAAATTGGTTTCTATCTACGAGCACTAACAGATTTTAAGTGAAGCTGCTAACCTGACAGATCAGATGTTATGACTGCTAGTGCTCATCAGGAAAATTCAGCAAAGCTTTTTTCGCAGCAAATTTACTAGGTTTGCCACAATGTCATTGGCTGAATTTATCCCTGAAAATGTGTTATGCTGATGGCTTAGACAAACTTTTTTTTCCCCAGAGCCTCATGATCCTTTGCAAGGCAAGTGTGACATCACAGAGCTGTAGCAGCCAATGTTGGATAAGAATGTCACTACCTGATCTGCACTGTGTGTAACCTTCACACGAGTAGTGTAAGCAAACTCTACCTCACATTTTACAGCACTGCCCAATCTGCTTTACACAAATATTTTACGGCTATACACACATGCTGTCATTACCAGATCAGATCATTAGACCACCCTACATAAACCATACAATGCTGATGTCTTATATCACAGGCTCTATGGGTTTTAGTTAGTTGTAGTAAAAGGAGCTTGGGAAATGCAGAGAGAAATAAAGGACTCGGAGTTTTGTAGATATTTTATCTGAGGGTAGCATGGTGACACAGTGGTTATCAATACTGCCACACGGGATCAGATCACAATTCTGGCCAGAATAATCGGTCCACCCTAGCTGCCAGATGCTTCAGTAATGCTTTGGGACACTTAAAAGACCACTGCAACATTAATATCTAATCAAAACTAATTCCCTGTGACTTCAGTGCATTTCGTGAAGTTGGCCAAAAGGCCCAAACATGTATGCATTTTCACCAAACTCGAGGCAAAGTAAATTCAGTGGGTTTCATTCATCACTAATGACTACATAATACCCAGCTAGTGTTGAACCGGTACTAAACATTTTGACTTTGTAATTGATTCCAGCTTTGGATCTCAGTACTGGTACCAAAATGGTTCTGAAGCAAATATTGGATAACTCAAAAATCCTGTCTTACTTCAGGCTTCCTGCTGCACCACACAATTACTTGACCCCCCCGGATATGATACTACACACTGCTTCCCTATTGATAGCCATAAAGTCCGGATCATGTAAAAGCAGTAAGGGTGGGGGGATGACCCCCATGAAGTTCTAATTGCATGTACTCTCATTTCATTAAGTCTATGAAACACACATTTTACCACAACTGCAATTCTGAGTGTTGAAGGAAGGAGTGTGTTGGGGAGAGGATTGTGGAGAAGGCTGATGTAAAACGCCGGTCCACAGCATTTTAAATTTTGGGGTTTTCTGTATTTTTTCAGCGCTGGTATAGCACACAAGCCTTTACCCTGAATGTCTGAATTATATAGCTCAGGGGTTCTCAATGTCGGTCCTGGGGCCCTCCAGTGGCTAAAGGTTTTTGTTCCAACCAGCTTCTGTTTTTAATTGGACTCCTGGGATAATTAAGTGAATTGATATTTACCAGATTCTGTGTTTTGAGAAGAATACAGAAATTAGAAAACTAAGTTTGGTTAAAAAAAAAAAAAATACAATTAAAATGTATTAAGTAGTTATATGGGAATAATGTATTTTTTTTTCTTTTTAACAATATTTTCATCTTGATTTACATTCTACTTTTTCAGGTGCCCTAATTGTTTAATCCTTTTTTTACTAACTAGCTGAAATACCCAGCATTGCCCGTGAGGAAAATAAAGTGTTTTTTTTAATAGCTTGAGAAACATATAATTAAAAAAAAAAAAACTTTACAAATAAAAATAAATTAACAAACAATGAAGAATCACTAATATGCTTGTCTTGCGCTCGGAACCGGCCAACTCAATTTAATTTCAGTGGTGTTCAAACATAAAAGAAAGCTGGCAGTCACCTCCAGTGCGCCCTCTGAATAATAACATGCATACAAGACCGCACGGTCAACACCCTATCCAGAAGGGGGTGGGTTAGGGCTGATTTCACCAGACAGTATTTTTAGTCGACCAATGAGGAACATGTGTACCAAGTTTTCATGAAAATCGCTCCAGCCATTTGGAAGTGATGTTGGAACATACATACATTGACTTAGAGAGAGAGAGAGAGAGAGAGATTAGATGCTAAGGTAGTTACAGCCTTTCATGATTCAGTGCCGTTTGTCTACCTGGATGTCTGATCTGCTCATTTTTAATTGTCATTAATAAGATACAACAAAGGGAGCAAACTGTACAGAAAAAGGGCAAAATATAATAAACTCAAGAAAAGAGAGTTAAGCATTTAATTCTATAGCAAAAAGAAATATTTCTAAATGTCTTATACATGTATCAATCATGCTGATTTTCTGAATGTAGAATAAGAGAAAAGAGAAATGCTATTTAAACAAGATCAGTGTTATCAGTTGTTGTCACTGATTAGGATTCCGGATGCAACAAAAACCTGAAGCCACAGTGGGCCTGCAGGCCTGACTTTGAGAGCCCCCCGATATAGCTGAAATTGAAATGGTTTCCAAGATTCAACAACATACATTCAAAGCTTGGAAAATAAACGTCACCACTGTTTACACATATCGTAAATATGAATAGAAGACATTTGAGTTTGTAATGGATTTCATTGGCTTATTTTAAAATTCACATTATAATGTGCAAACGTATGAATGGTTTAGCTCCACTTCACTCTACACATAAATCTTATATACTCTACTGCTAAATCTTATACACCACTCTGTGATTATAATGAAAAAGCTTATAATTCGAAAGGGTAAAAATATAAAATCCCCTAGGCAGTAGAGCCTTTAGTAATAGGACTCATAACCTTTGGAAGGATCTGCCAGTAAATGTGAGGAATGGCCCATATCTCAGCATTTACAGTGCGGATTATTTAAGAGCGGACTTCTCTAGCACAAGATATTGGTGCAGTGGTGCATGGTGCATTATTGTTTTTAGATTTCTATACACCAAGCTTTCATTATAGTGAGGATATTCATGTATACTGACTTTTAATTGCATTTTCAATTTCTTCTTGGTCTCACATCAGCCTTTGGACAAAAGTGTCCTAGCAGTGGAACACCACCTTGCAGCAAACAGGATAAGCAGCATTATTATAAATTGCTCCTAAAATGGGAGCAGTTCTTCCATGCATGGATCAATATCACAGCTTAAAACTCTGCTTAGGTTGTGTAATAAAAGAATTCAATTTGGAGGCTGGTATTGCTCTTCCATATGCTTACTTAATGTAGGAACATTCTAAGATATTTTTATTTCTCCAGAGCTTGTTTTATTTTGAGGATGTGGCTTTAGAGAAAAGGAAGACATGAAAATGTACAAAGTGTACTGTTCATTTGCCACTATGTCTGCATTTTGTTTTTTAATGTACGTATATTGTCATATCAGGGCACAGCTGGGAAGGGGAAACAGTTTGGTGATCTTAGAATCGTGTCACTGCCTTTTGCAGATGACATAGTCCTGTTGGCTTCATTGGGCTATGAACTCCAGCATGCATTGGGATGGTTTGGACCGAGTGTGAAGTGAGAGGGATGAGGATCAGCCATGGACCTCAGTAGGAAAAACGGTCATCTCCGAGTGAGAGGTGAGCTACTAACTCAAATGGACTCAAACCTCAGGGTCTTGCTCATAAGTGAGGAGAAAATGGGTGGTGAGCTGAACAGACAGAAAGGGGTGGCAAGTGTAGAGAAGTTGTTGCTGTACCGATCTGTAGTTGCGAAAAAGATGCGGAGTCAGAAGGCGAAGCTTTAGA
The DNA here is from genome assembly GCF_016835505.1 of Polypterus senegalus. NCBI lineage: Eukaryota > Metazoa > Chordata > Cladistia > Polypteriformes > Polypteridae > Polypterus > Polypterus senegalus. The sequence goes on from NW_024378169.1 coordinate 22,950, forward strand.
TTTATCAGTTGACCTACAACACTACGCTTACCTATGGTCACGAGCGTTGGGTAATGACTGAAAAAAGGAGATTGTGGGTGTAAGCGGCTGAAATGAGCTTTCTCCGCAGGGTTGCTGGGCTCTCCTTAGAGACAGAATGAGAAGTGCGGACATCCTGGAGTGGCTTGGAGTAGAATCGCTAACCGTTTGCATCGACAGGAGCCAATTGAGGTGGCTCAAGTATCTGATACAGATATCTACTGGACACCTCCCTGTGGAGGTTTTATGAGCACGACCAGCTGGAAGGAGACCCTGGGGAAGACCCAGGGCTCGCTGGGATGTTTATATCTCTCAGATGACATGGAAATGCCTCAGGATCCCAAAGTATGAGTTGGCAAGGTGTGGGCCTCAATGCTAAGACTGTTGCTCCTGTGACCCAGCTTCAATTAAGTGGAGGAAAATAAATGAATGAATAAATGGTATTGTGCTTGGTGCCCAAGAGAGCTTTACATCATATAAAAATGGCTTGAACTGCATTGTTAATAAAGGCCCAGAATAGTTCACTGCACTGTTATTTCATAGCCTCTGTTTTAGGGTGAGTCTTGGATGAATGGCACTCTGTGTTCCTAGTGTGTTTTGTTGTGTTTCTTCTGTAACTTACAAATTCCTCTTAAAGCTCAAAATAGATATTGTCACATCAGTCATAAGCTGTACATCGCCGGATGCAAAAATACTCAATAAGTACAAATGTGGAATAAAGATGACCAGGAACTATACCCAGGCGGGGTTCTTGTCTTACACTTGTTGCCCACAGGAATGGCTTTATCTCCCTGGATGCTGGAAATGGAACAACCAAGTCAGAATAAGGGTGGTTTGAAAGATATTTACAAATCAGAACGTAAAAGTGGACTGCTGACAATTTTTTGTAGCCCTGTGGAGTTAGTAGGACCATAAAACACAAAGTTTAGTCATTCAGCTTAAAACACGGACTCAATATGTGACACTTAAGCACTTAATGTTCTAGATGAAACGTCAACGACTAAGCAAAGAAGAAAGAGCAGCGCGGAGAAAAGAGACCCAAAAGCGCTGGAGAGAAAAAAAGGCAGATAAGAGATTGTGAAAGCAGTGGAATTCGAAAGGCTCAAACAAACAATGGCGCGATACACATGCAGAGAAAGGTAAAGAATATGAAAGCAGTAAAATTCGAAAGTATTGTAGCGTCCCAGTCAGGTTGAAGCCTTTTTTGTTTTAAGTGACTGTTAGGTCCGTTCGAGGGAAGGCCGAGTACAGCACGGAAGACTGATAGTGGGGTATTGATTGATGCAGTAAATTGGGCAAGAACTGGGGGATGAGAGATTGGAGAGGGTGCTAGAAAGTTGTGTTTGGGGTAAGGAAGTCGGCGATTGTTCAAGTAAAACTTTTGTGACACTTTATTACGTCAGTCGCTACAGTATCAAAAAAAAAGATAGTATAGATCGCATTACTGCAAACAAAAGCAAATTAATCATCAGTTCCAGGTGTAATTGAAAAAATAGCAGGACAAAGCGAGGTCAGCAATAAAAGGCAAAGAGCAGAAAAAGTCCTTTCGCCTTCAACTCATTTAATGCACTAAACGTAGATTTACACAACAATTGACCATACACTATGAGAAATTTTCAAAGAAAACACAATTCGGTCAGATGTATGTTTATGATCACAGAGAAGCGAAGTGGCAAAAAGGACAGCGCCATTACAGACTTTAAAATGATCGACGCTGCCCCCTCCTTCACAATGCGAGCAGCGTTCTATGTCCGCGAGAAAGAGATGTAACCATGCCCGGGGCGTGAAATAAAGGACAAGTATTGTTTTTACAAAAGTTTTTAAAGTAAAAGTGAAAATAATGCATAAGTAACAATTCCCATGAAAATAACAATCTCTTTAAATTGTATATCTGGTAAACCAAACACAGGGATGGGTGAGCGAAGTGGGCAGGGGGCAGAGCCCTCTAGTTAAAAACAACAAAATATCACATTGACACAAGTTTTCAGATGCTTTGTTTGGCTCCAGTGTATCCCATTGTATTGATCATCGTT
>NW_024378170.1:0-60879 GCF_016835505.1 Polypterus senegalus
GTCACAGTGCACGTGAAAGCAAATATTTATTTCTAGATGCATCTTTTTATTACTCCCTTGTTTTTTAACCTGATTCTTCTATTCTATGCTCTATCCTCTGTCCAATAGATTTGTCCGGGTTTATGGGTGTCCACGCACGGATCCGCCCTAAATCCCCTTTTTAATTCCCAGAGGATAGTGTTCTATACTATCTTTCCCAACAGGAGTGACCTAAAACAAGGTATTTCTTTTCCATTTACTATTCCCGTCACTTTTTTACTCTACAGCAAGCCGCCCCAGCTTATCTTTTACGAAACCTCCGGGTTACTTACCCCAGCCTGGGTGTTAGTCAGCTCTGTCAGGAAAATCCTTCTCAGTCACCGTGGTTGTACCAGAAGGAGACCGGGACTCCTCACGCAGGAGTCGTCTCAGGACAGGGCAGTCCTAACTTTTATTGGAGCTGCTTACTCTGCTGCCGGTGTACACTGTAGCGGCAGTCTGCTTCAAAGACAGATCGCTGAGATCTTCCCGCTCGAGAGTCAGCCGGCCGCTCCTGCCCACGTTGGCGCCAGAAAACTGTGGCGCTTTTCTCTATTGCCGTTTCTCGTGACTGAAGACAGAGAGATATAATTAAAATTAGTAAAAAATATTTTATTAATACACACCAGGCAAAGGTAAGAATGACAGAGAAGCACAGTCCTAGGACACCTGCCCTTCATCTGCCCCGAGAAGTCGGTGTCCTAAATCTTTTATAATGCTAAGCGCAAAATTTGACCTTATGACTTTAGTTGCACAAGAATTTCAAGACATTACATCTTTACAATAGTTTTGTTTGGATCAGTAGTTACACAATTTTAAAGGTCATCAGTTGGGCACTTGTAACTTCTTGTTTGTTACAGAAAACAGAAGCTGCACTTGTGCAAAGACAGACTTCGTGGCCCTTGCGCTTACACCAGATTTGATCAATAACTGATTTTTATTTTCCACATCTCCATGTTATTATTTTTTAAACATAAGGGAGAGTCTAGAAAACTGCTAACAGATTTATTCCAGTATCATAAATGTATGATGAAACATTGTAAATGTAAAATTTTAGCAAGCAGAAACCAAATTCAGTGCAGAATAATAGTACGTAAGATGGATGGCAGGTGTTACTTAAGAGTTAAGTCAGTCAACAAGAACACTGGGGGCAGAGATGAAATCTGGTTATGAGTGAATTTATACAATATATTAGATTACATTGCTCTATACTTCAGAGACTTCCAAAGCATGGTCTTTATTTAAAGTGAATTGGAAATAACAAACTGGGCTGCAAGGCCTGTTCTTCTCAAAATGATATATTTTTAAATTTGTGTGTGCATTTTGGAAGTCTGGTAGACTCTGTCCCTGTTGTTATTACCATTAACTGGAAAATCTGTCAGCTTCCTGCCTCTTTCCTCCATTGTCTTCCTGAGAAGTCAAGTGGCCTTTGTATGTCCTTCTTATCTTTCTTACATGAGGTCATGTAGTCTCAATCTCTCTGTCTCTCTTGTACCTCCTGCTAAATTGCAAACAAGACAGCCTCTGTTAACTAATAAACTTTAACAATTGCTAATGACTATGTATTTTTATAATGGTCCTGTGAAGATTCCGGATAAGGAAGACAAACATTTCGAGAATAAGGTAGTAATACTTACTGATCATAGCGCTGGAGATTGATGACATCTTGCATGTTCATTAGCACCTGCAAGTAAGAAATTTCTCAGTGGTCTGTATATGTGACAGTTTTGACCCTTATGAACCTATGATGAGGAGATATGTCAACCTGAGCAGCTTCACGTCCCTACAATTCATTTCTGTGTGTTAACCATACTACTACTCTCTCTTTAAATGAGCCAAAGATTACTAATGAGAGAAGAATGCACCACATGGGCTGAACATATCAGTAGAGTACTTCAGGGGTTCTGTCCTTGGACCATTACTGTTCCAATTGTGTATTAGTGATATATATTTTGACTAAGATAGTAATTATGAAATTTGCAGCTGACACAAAAAATGAAGAGGATGCCAGTTACTGAGGAGGCAGCAAAAAAAAATCAAAAGGATGTAGATAATCTTCCAAACTGGGTAAACACATGGAAAATGCAATTTTAATGCTACATACAGGTAAAAGGTATTACTGACCAACAGGAAGCAATCTCAGAAAAGGATGTAAGGGTTTATGTTGATGTAACATTCTCATCATCTAGATGGTGGGCTGATCAATTTAAACAATTAATACAAAGGTATTTTACATATTTAGTGCTGGCTGCTTGGAAACCTGTGAAAAGGGCAAGCCTGTCAGAGTCACACAATCTCCATTCTGAGGTGGCTAACAAGCTGTGCTTCTAAGGATGGTGGGCTACCTAAAAGAGTAATGAAATGAGCAAACATCTATTGGTTCAGGGCTTGCAAGCATAATGAAGTGTTACAATGTTCTCTTAAAGCCACTTCTGAAGAACTGTATGCAGTTCTGGTCACTGCGCTTCAATAAAGGCATAGTAGCACTTGAGGCTGTGCAAAGGAAAGCAACCAGGTACATCACAGTATGTAGAGCATGTCCTACTCTGACAGAATGAGCAGTAAAAGCTTTTGGTGCCTAATCCAGTTCTTCCAAAATTCTCGACATATCAGTAAAGTTGATCCTGCTGAATTCTTTGAGTTAAATTGGAAGACTCTGCATACTGTTGCACTCGGGGCTCTGAGTTAGACAATAAAAATTAATAGACATTCATCCATTTATCCATTTTCTTATACCTTTTATCTTGGATTGGGTTTTGGGGCAGCTGGAGCTTAATAAACAGTTCTTTCTAAAAGCATACTTTATTTCTTAAGTAGTAGTAACTGATTTAGAGTATTTCATCAGGAAATGAAACAAAAAAGAAAATGTAAACTAAATTTCAATAAACCTTGACTTCATTACAGTCTTCTCAGAGTTAATAAAATTCAAAAGCATCTTCTTCAGAGTTGCTCTGCTGGAGAGTTTGAGGACTCCATGTTTGAAACTGAGCAGAAAGGCAGAAGTCCCATAGCTGAGGGAAGGCTATGGCTTTAGCAAAATAGCCACTTATTAAGACTTTTATTACCATGAGATATTACAGTTACATGTTAAGGCAGTTGATATGTCGCTGTGTCAGTGTGTCACTGGCTAATGTTTGTAAGAAAATGAAAACTAAACCTTGTCTTGGAAATGAAAATGCAGCATTTTCCACCTCATTCATCATAGTACCCACAACAATGAACAGTACTAAAGGTGTTTGACAATCTTATGGTCACATTTAAAAGTACAATGAAAAGTAAAATCATATATGTATATAATATAGTGTCTTTCAGTTCTGTGTTTCACAGTTCATTTCATTTCTGTCTCTGTAAAGAATCTATTTGCAATATTGGGGCCTTTTGTATCTATCGATGTAAAATATACTGTCCCATATAATTTGTTTTGTTATCGATCAAATCCTTTTATACAATGCAATCTTTGTTTTATCACAGTCCTAGAGACTGGGGACATGTAAGAAGTTCACTGTGCTCTGTGGCAATACTACTACAATGACAACGGTGAATAAATTAAGAATCATGAATGGAGGACCTCAGCAGGAAATTGAGAAGTGTATTTAAGACTGAAAGTACTTCTTTCACGAAAGGGTGGCTAGAAGCTGAAATTGACTAGTGGGCATGCCGTTGAAGCAGAAACTTTAACAACTTTTTTAAAACTTTTTGTGTGAGGTATAAGAAAATCAGTTTTATTGACTATATGGTCTTCCTCTTGTATGTTATATCTTATGTTCTTATGAAAAGCCTCTTCATTTTTTAAATAACTATATTAATAGTCCAAAGAGATACTGTTCATTTGTCACAAAGGTGACTGGAGCTTCTTCTGTCTTTCCAAGCAGTCTGCATCTCTCAGGCTTATCATTCTAACTGTATGGCTATGTGGCCATTCAGGTCTCTTCTTCTTCTTCTTCTTCTTCTTCCTGTTTGTCATGTCAGCCACCACCAATCTATCCCTCAAGTTCTTCTGAATGCAAGGCAAACCAGACTATCCTAATTAATAAAAAAGCACATACAATAGATTTTCAGAGCACAAGGAATTGCTGTCCTTCCACATGATTAGGTTTCCTCAGGCCTTTTTAGGTGGCAGACACTGGGCAGAAAAACAGAGAGTCATCAAGCCCCGGGATTGTAAATTTCCCCAGATGGTATTTGTCAGTCAAAAGCTGCCTGTCTGACAGGACCACCACTCTAGTGATGAAACTGGAGCCCAAGCAGATTCTTTGATGCTTAGTGAAACTGTCACTCAAGGTGTCAGAGCAGCTAAGCTGCAAAGACTTTGCCATTTCCATTAAGCACTCAGTGCTGCTGTAAAATAATAGGCCACAAGTAAGACTGAAGTCTGAGGGTCCCAGTGTCCTGAGGCCATGGTTCCACATTGACTAGAACAGAGCAAATCAACAAGTGGAATTTTCTAACGAAAAAACAAAAGGTCAAAACACATATGCACAAATGATGTTAAGAGCAAAGGGAAAAATCAAGCGGATGGTTCAAGACAAAGTTCATAAACACGTGATCTGAATAAAGTGAGAACCAAGCAAGAAAATAAAAGAGGAATGTGTCCTCATCACAGGCCTGTTCAAATGACACCACCAATTCAACAAAAACATCCTATTTGATAACTAGGTCAATGGTAAAGAAGAAGAGCATACCTTGAGGTGTAACATGATATCACAAGGAAGTGTGTCTGGGAATTTGGAAGGTTCAAAGGCACTGTCATCCTGAGCATGAGTAAATATGCCACTGACTGGACCGGTGTTTCCAGGGACCAGAGCAGAGGGTGGGGAAAGAGCAGAGTCAGATGTCAAAGTAGTTTTCATCTAGCTGAAACAGGGCTGAGCAACTATTCCCATATGTGGACCTAATTCAAGCCCTGTATACCAGAACCCTGATCCTCTCCATTTCATTCCACAACTGCTGCTTTGCAATGTTTTGTGACCACCAGTGGGTCAGTGGGAAATGTTTTCTCAGTTTCCCATCGGCACCAAGCACAGTACAGAAACAACAATGCAGTGCTTTGTCCTTTGTCTGTCTGTTTGTCTGTCTGTCTGTCTGTCTGTCTGTCTGTCTGTCTCTCCTTCCGCCTCCACTCCTTCACGGGCAAGCATCATCCTCTCCATCCTGACTGTGGCTCCCGGAATGAAGGCGGGCAGCTCCCTTTATGCTACAACTGGGAATGCTCCAGGTGGCTTGTTAGCGAGGTCTGGAATCCCTCCCAGGTTTGGTAAAACTCCAAAGTAGGGCTCCACAGCTTCAACAGCTCCCCTTGGCGACATCCCCAGAACCCAACAGGGCTGAGCAGACAAACACCCATTCCCATAAAGCCCTGTGGGAATCTGAGGCACCACATTGCCGGGGGAGATAGTGCCCTTCAAAAGCCATGTCCCCCTATTCTTCCGTTAAGGAGGTGTCCCAGCTGGGTAAAGATGCCGGCTGTTCCTCAGAGTGTTTTAGACAAGCGAAATATACTATCTCAAACTGTCAGGTTGCAGCCATCCATAGTAGCCGCCATGGATGCAGCCATCTATAGTAGTCTGATCATCTGGACCTCAGAGAGATATTGTAGGTATCTCAGTGCGAGATGTACTTCACTGTGCTCCATGTGGATTATAAGACTATTCTGTCATGAAGGACCTCAAATCAGCTGGCAGGAATTGTGGGCAATTGTCACGATTGTTGACACTGCTCAGACCACAGGAGAAAAAAAAATAACAATGTAGTCTACATACCTCCCAATTGCTGCAGACCAGAAACTGAAGGTAATATGGGACTGCTATAAAGATCAAGCTGAAGATTTGTCCAAGGTGGGGATGGCCATATGAGTTATTAGATAAGAGGGTTAGAGCAGTTGCACAGATTTTGTTAATAATTGGAACACATTATTAAAACTGTGTGTCTTAAAAACTTCTTTTCAATTTAGCTATTATGTAGTATTTTGAAACCTTAAGCCTTAGGTAATATGACCATATAAAACTGAATATTTTGACTTAATTCTAACTGCAGTACACCTCCATTTTGTAGCTTCCACATTTTGTTGGTAGGTTGCTAGGACATGTTGCTCCCAGGAGGCACTAAGCACCATGTCATGAAGACTTTAGGATAAAACCCAGCACAGCACTCAAGCTCTTTGTCTGAAATTATAGATTGAGACCTTGAACAACCTTAGACTATGTCCACACTGCTCCATGTTCATTTAAAAACACATATATTAGTGTCCATTTTTGACTTTTGTCTACAGTACCTTGGTGTTTTTAACCTCAGAAAATGGAGACTTTTGAAAACACCGTGCAGAGCCACATACTTCTGAAATGCCTTTTTAGCATTTCAGTGTAAGTGGGTTATGAAAATGCAGACTCTAATCGCGCTTTAATTACTTGGAGCTTATTAGTGGCCTATCCCTGATTGGATCCTGCCTCATTACAACATCCCATTCCCTGTCTGGCCACCCTTCATGGAAGAACACTATAGTCTAATATAGAGGATACAGAAAAGTTACTTTTTGTGGCACTTGTGCTTGCTTGCCTGTATGCCTCTAAACTGCTTTACAGTTTGAATGCTGCATACATGTAGAAAATTAAAATAATTCAATAGCTGCAATATTTTTTGTGATAAATCCCATAGCTGGCAGTATAAGGATCCCTTTAAGGTGGACATTTCTATTGTGTTGCAGGAGCACATAAATAGCAAAAAGGTCAGATCTTCAAAAAGACACACAAAATGTAGGCCATAAACTCCTGCTGGGAAAAGGGGAGGATAAAGAGCCTCAATAGGCTTCAAAATGAACAGACTTTAAATTAAAAAAGAATAGCAAAGAGACTTAAAAAACACTCATAGTAATTTCCTCCAAGGGGAGAGACTCTGGATTGGGTTAGAGACAAATTCACAAGAATCTTTATGAAATTGATGGTTTATTAACAAAAAAATGTGACTGAAAAAGAAAAGCTGAAAAGAACAGAAAGAAGAAAAAGGTTGCCTAAAGAGCAATCCTCAGCAAGCAAACTTCCAAACATAAAGTTCAGTAAACAGAATCCTTAAACAGACCAAAAAAAAAAAAACCCAGAAAAAAATCCAACAATTATAACAATTCATAAAACTCACAAAAAAGACTCAACCACCTTCACGGGAATGCATATAATGTCCTGTAAAAGACTGCGATTCCCATGAGCTTTATAGGGCTGGGAGCAGTCCCTCAGTGGAGATTGACAGGTGGCCCCGCCTCTTGGGGACCCACCCATAAATCTCAAGGAATATAACAGAGGCATCCATATAATGACAAAATCATATACAAAGAAAAATGCAAAAATGACGTTAACAAAAGAGTCAAAATGAACAAAGGAAGTACAAGACAACCATTCCTGAAATACAACAGCTTCTTCCTGTTTTGCGACAATACACTCGTGCCCAGTGTAAGCAAATGGGTACATCATATGTGTTTTTGACCATTGCAGTGTGAGGTGGAGACACTTTCCTGAAAAATGAGAAACACCCTAGTGTGGACAGAGATCATTTTGTCTATGGTAGTAGCATGGATGTAGAGTTAGTGTTGTTAGTGTTTGGTTTTCTGGTTAACAATGTATAACATTTCAATTCTCGATTCATTTCACAGCTTTAGTATCTTGGGTCTGTTAAAGACTCCTGGCAATTCTTTCATGTCATTAGAACATTAGAACAATTGTTTGGCAACAGGCCCTTTAGCCCAGGATGCTTGTCCATGTTATTTACTTATATTTTCTAGAATAACATCAAGTTGAGATTTGAGGGTCCTTAAAGTCTCACTCTCCCCTATATTACTTGGTAATTTATTCCATATATATATGGTTCTTTTTGTGAAAAAAACCTTTAAAACATTAGTGTGAAGTCTTCCCCTAACATGTATCCAACGATGTCCTTGCAATCTTGCTGAAAAATGTAATTTTAAGTAACAGTTAGTATCCACTGTACTAATTCCTTTCTTAATTTTTTTCGATCATGTCACGTCTTACTCTCCATTTGCTTACAATTCTTGTTTAGACTTTGTTTATGGTTTGGTGTTTGGCTTTTGATAACAGTGTTTCTGAACATCTAGATGTGGACTCTCTTTACAGTACATAGAAAACATGCACATCTCTCGGTCCATTTTAACATATCCGTCTGTTATTCATAATCTACATTACCAGTAAGCAATTCCAGAAGGTTGACTGGAAATACAAAAGCAGGTGAACCTGGTCTATACTGTGGTCCAGCTGAGCCACTTTGGATAGTCATAACTACCATAACACATTTGATATTCCTAAGATAGACAGTGTATTTATGAACCAATGCTCCCAATGTTATAATGATTTCCCGGCCATCAAAGCAGGTTTGCATATTCCTATTTATTTCAGTCAATCTGTGAGGCCATTGTAGTAATCACTGCTCCTTGCTGATGACTAATTCATGTCCCATTTCATTAGAACAGTACAGTACTCCTTGAGATAAAAGGTCTTATTTGATGTTCACAGAGGCACCCCACTATTAATGTAAGAGGGCAGGTTAGCAAAACTCAGGGCTCTGAAAAATGGAAGCTAACATGTCATTAAGTAGCTGTACATTATCAATATCAGGTTCAAAGGCAGAGAGGAGGTGGTGTGAATAGTAAATAGCAGAGGCTCATCAACTGTGAATAAAAGATCAATATTATACTGACATAAACAGTCAATCCCCCTACCCACCAGGGCATAAGAGCCTAACAATCAGTCTGAAGGTCAAACAGGTGATGACAGTGGCTTTGTTTAGAAGTTCAGACACACAGTAAAGAGTATATCTGTTCTCTCTGAGTTACTGAACCATAAAAAATAAGAAAGGGGTGCCTTTCTAGTGATGGCGTTGCTAGAAATAATTGTGAGTTGATGTGTAGTCTGCATCTCTACCTAATGTGATGCCCCTTATAATAACTGCTGAAGAGGAGCAAGAAGAAATAAGAGGTATTGTGCTTTCATTATTTGCAATTACTTCAACTCCAGTTTGGATATTTGGTCCTAGCAATATATTATAAAACATGTAAATTAGAATGAAGTGATGATATAACATGAGTGAGAAAGGAATGCCCAAAAAGCTGTCCTAAACATCACGCCACTGAAGAGGAGGAGAAGGTGCACAATAGTTAGGCATGGGATTTAGGACAGTAATGTAAAAGGGAGTTGTTGAAAATGGCAGATATGATCTGTTTCATAATATCTGGCAGTGAGAAAAGCATAGATGTGCAACTACAGTTTAAGTCATTTTCTGTTATTATTTACTGTTTTGAGTTTTATCTCTCAGGATGCTGTGCACTTTTGGGGTACATTTACACATTCATTTCAGGCACATATGGGTAGCTAGATTATAAATTACCTGCTGCCTGTATGCTGTTTTACAAAGAAAGTAATTCTGGCAGTAGAAGACCAGCTTCTGAACCAGTTTCCTCTAATTATTAGGCCAGACATAGACTAAGCGATTCTCGCATCGCGTTAGGACATCAAGCAGACTGGGTGTCCTCTCACACTTCACATACAAATTAGGGAGCAGCCAGGTCACTCATCAAAAATCTTTTATCAAAAACTTATTTTACTCAACCTACATATCACAAAAATATTTCTATATTTAGCATTATTAATTTGAGCACAATATTATTACTAATTACAAAGGCTTCCAACATTTTAAATTTTATTATAAACATTTTTTAAAGTATAAACAGGTCAGGTAAACAACCCTAAATAACATGTAAGTAACAAAGTCCAGACGGTCAATGTATGCAAGCGTTCACGCGATTATCCACCAGGCCGGAGCGTTTGAGACCCTACCTTCATCATTCTGATGTTAGAACTCATCATCCTCAAAAGCTTCAGTCTGCTCTGCAATAGTCTGACAGGCACTCACATAAAATTCTTGATAAGCATGTTGTTGTTCATCATAACATTAAGACACAAACTTGACAGATGTTGTGGTGTAACAGATGTATCTATTCATTTTATTATCAGATTATGTTGCCATTTAATTTTAATTTCAGAGATGAGTAAATGGATAATAAACCTAACTGTAGTTGTTTAAAAACTCTTTTCCAGTAAAATCTTCACTAAATTAAACCATCAAAAAATGACAGGTAATTGTTCTTGTTAACAGCCAAGAATGAACTTTCTGTGTATGTGCAGTTAAAACAATGAAGCCACATAGCACTCACCTCATAAATTAAATGGCTTCTGTTGTAGTAATCAGCTGAAGAAGTGGCAAGTCCAAACTAACTCAAATTTAAGTTTTACAATGGGGAAATGATTTTAGGTTTAGAGGATTAGTACACTGCAGTGGGTTGGCACCCTGCCCAGGATTGGTTCCTGCCTTGCGCCCTGTGTTGGCTGGTATTGGCTCCAGCGGACCTCCGTGACCCTGTGTTCGGATTCAACAGGTTGGAAAATGGATGGATGGATGGGATTATTACAAGTGCAATCATTTCACAGGCAGATGTCATAGTATGGAGAACAAATTTCCCAGAAATCAAAACACTATTAAATGTGTAGTTCAAAGTCAGCACCTCACAAATACTGTACAAGTACTTCCTTTTAATGAAGTGCTGTTAAACTTGACATTATTTCTTACATGTAAGTCCATGAAAGCTGCTATAGTTGTAGCCAAAAATATTGGTACTGCTGCAGTTTCCTCAGATAATGCTTCAACAAAATGTGACATTACAAAATGATTGGTGTTAACATGTATTTCATTTATTTGCACTGGAAGAACACAGGAAAAAACCTGTGGAAAAGTAGAATCTAATCTTATTTGTTACAGAACCCCAAAAAGGCATGAGCCAAATTATTGGCACTCTTGACATAGCCACTTAGGCACTTATGCAAACTATAAACATTGTTTGTGGGTGTTGTGATAAATGCACAATTCAGTCAAAAGCAATAGTTATTTTTACTTACCAAGGCGGTCTTCTGTCAAGAATTTCAAAGTTTTCCAAGCTGTCTGCTGTCTTTCATTAGTAACATATTATATTTGCACATATATGTGCCAAGGTGAGCAGTGTGTCACAACTGGAGTGAATTTGGTTTATGAAAGATCCCTGTGTCACATCATATACAGTGAAAGACTCATTACCACTGGATAAGCTTCTGACCTTTCAAATAATGTATAATTGTCTAGGATTGGACATTTGGATTACATGTCACAGCTATGTGTAAAAGGCAGAAACTATATTGTGCAGGTGACATAATTTTAGGCATCTTTGCTCATAAGCTTCAGTGAGGTGCATGCAGATTGTTTGGTTGATACTGCAATAAGATGTGACTTTGTACTAGCAAATGTCTTCTTCAATTGAGGAAGTCCTACAAAAGTTAGAGTGATACAGAATATAAAGGCCTTCAGTCACACTTTTGACTCTATTGAGTACAATGCATTTAACTGATAGACTGAATGCTACGCTTGATTTGTAAGTACTGCTTAGTATAACTTTGAAGTGTTAAGAGACATAATTATATGTATTGTGAACGCTGGCCGGACACACACAGACTGACAACATAGTTCCACCCAACACACGTTTATTTGTACAATATTTACAAATTAGTGCAGTCACAAACCCCAGTGCTTCGGAGCACCGACTCCCCCAATGTCTAGGCCACACAGTCCTGTGCCTCTTTTCTCCTGGCGCCTCCAGTCCTCACTCCAGCTCCGTCCTCTTTCCACACGACCTCCGCTAATGACTGGAGGGAGGCGCCCTTTATAGGAACCCGGATGAGCTCCAGCTGCTTCCCCGCAATCCTCCGCAGACACACCCCCGTGTGGCGGAAGTGCCGCTGCGCACCTGGAAGCCGCTCTGGGTGCTCCTGTCGCTTCCCCGGCGAAGTGCGGCTCCGGGATAATCAGGCACGGGGCGCCTGGCGGTGGCCACGGGTCCCTACAGGCTGGGCTTCCAAGCCCTTTACCCGAGGCCCCCAACACAACCAGACGGACGCCTCGCGTCTGGAGGACGACAAGTATAGTTGCAAACTGTTTATTTGTTGCTTCTGAGTGACACACAGTGTGTGTGTTATATAATATACTAGCTGAAATACCTGACGTTGCCCAGGAGGAAAATAAAGTTATTTTTTTGGAATTGTTTGAGAAAAATATAATTAAAAAAACACAACTTGACAGGTTAATTTTTGTTTTGTGCTGTAGTAATACGTTTTTACATGCAGAATTTTTGACAATGAAAAAAATGTTCATTAAATTAATATTATTAGGTTGATTTAATTTATTATCTAACAACATTATTATGATAATAATAATGCAAGATGAAAATATAGTTAACAAAACAAATATTAAATGACAAACAAATAATACTACAGATTTTCATGATAAAACTGTTGGTTGTTTTATGGAACACACCAGAAACATTTGGAGAGTCAACTGGATGATAACATACATACAAAACTGCAAGATTATTACAGTCTGCTTTATATATAAGATTGTGGCTAATTATTGGAGAGATGTTCATTGGAAGGTGCTTTGTGGAATAAAAACTCTTTATTGTATTTATATTCTTACTGCATATTGTGGTCTGTATTGCTGTGTCTGGGACTCTCTGGCACCCCTTGTGGTTACTGAAGCCAACTGGATGATAACATACATACAAGACCGCAAGACTGTTACAGTCTGCTTTATATATAAGATTGTAAGGTGCCAAGGAGGACAGACAAGCTTCCCGACTAGGATGGAGGGGATTTCTTACCCATAATTTGAGGATGATGGGATGGAGGCACAACCTGACCCGAACGCCTTTTCTTCTTAGTCCTGCCTTGGGACAACTAATATTGGATGGATTGGGAGATGGTAGATACCAGAAGCAGAGTTTCCCTAACAAAGTAGGTGGCAGTGTTTCTCTGGACTTATCCTAGTTAGGACACCTGCAGAGTGCATGGACATTGGAGTACAGAAGTGGAGCCCTGCTAGAGTCCGTGGGTGTCAGACAACTAGTGAAGTGACACTGGAAGGAGTCCTGAGTTCAGTTTTAAAGAAGCCAGCAGCTTTACCATGGACAGTCAATGTCAGGAGGCAACAAGCAACACTCACCAAGAGGGCAGAATGAGCAGAAGAATCTTATAATAGTGATTGTGTATCTTGGCTGTGTTCACTGAAAGAGGTGTTGGTGAGTAATAAAATCCTTTATTTTTATCCAGAGTTGTGATGGGTGACATTGAGGATTAAAGCAAGTTGATATATACTGTATATTGCTTTCTATAAAAAAAAAAATATAACTACAACTTCAATACTTGTTTTGGGGGATTGTTTTGGTGCAAAACACAAAATGTTTTCTAAAAGGGTCACCTTGTTCCAAATACACTGCTCACAAAATTAAAGGAACACTTTTTTATTGGGCCTGGCATGAAATCAATTAAACCTGTCTGATAATTTTCTGGTTGGTTAAGCAGTTGAGGTCATTGTTAATCACTTTCAGCTGTATTGGTGTTCATGGACTTAACGACAGGTTCACTAAAGTGGCAACAATTAGAAAACCCCAAAACAGGACTGGTTTTACATGTGGAGGTCATTTCAAGTTTCTCCTCTTGATCTTTTTTGGCTGGTTTTCCACTCGTGCTAGGTTTTGGCTTGAGTAATTATCTCTACTGGCAGTATGAGGCGATTCCTTAACCCTACAGAAGTTGCACAGGTTGTCCAACTTCTCCAGGATGGCACATCCACACGTGCTGCAAGCAAGAAGGTTTAATGTGTCTCCCTGCACAATCCTAGAACATGGAGGTGATTTCAGGAGACTGGCTGTTATTCTCGGAGAGCTGGACAGGGCAGTAGAAGGTCCTCAACCCATCAGCAGGACCAATACCTGCTCCTTTGTGCAAGGCGCAACAGGCTGAGCACTGCTCGTGTCCTCAGAATGAACCCAGAGGGCCACTGGTGTGAATGTCTCTACCCAAACAATCAGGAACAGACTTCATGAAGATGGCCTGAGGGCCCGACGCCCTGTAGTGGCCCTGTGCTCACTGCCCAGCACCGTGGAGTTCGACTGGCATTTGCTCAAGAACACCAGAATTGGCAAGTCCGCCACTGGCCCTGAACTTTTACAGACGAGAGGTTCAGCCTGAGCAGCTGTGATAGACGGAAAGAGTCTGGAGAAGACAAGGAGAACGATATGCTGCCTGCAACGTGCTTCAACATGACAGGTTTGGTGGTGGGTCAGTGATGGTCTGGGGGGGCATATCCATGGAGGGACGCACAGACATCTACTGTGTAGGAAATGGTGCTCTGACTGCCATAAGGTATCGAGATGAAATCCCTTTAACCCATTGTCAGACCCACGCTGGTGCAGTAGGTCCTGGTTTCCTCCTAATGCACGACAATGCCTGGCCTCATGTGGCAAGAGTATGCAGGCAGTACCTGGGGGATGAATTGAAACAATTGAATGACCTTCACGATCCCCTGACTTAAACCCAAAAGAACATCTGTGGGACATTATGTTTCGTCCATTAGGCGCCACCAGGTTGCTCCTCAGACTGTACAACAGCTCAGGGATGCCCTCATACAGATCTGGGAGGAAATGCCACAAGACACCATCCGTCGTCTCATTGGGGAGCATGCCCGACGTGTCAAGCATGCATACAAGCTCGTGGGCCCAAACACAAGATACTGAAAAGCATTTTGAGTAGCAGAAATTAAGTTTTGAAAAATGGACTAGCCTGCCACATCTTCATTTCACTCTGATTTTAGGGTGTCTACACAATTGAGCCCTCTGTAGGGAGAAAACTTTTTTTTCCATTAAAGACTTGGCATCCTTTTGTTCCTAAGACATTGCCCTGTCAGTATTTGTATAGATATCCAACTTCTATTGAGATCTGATGTATCCAATGTGTTTCTTTAAAGTGTTCCTTTAATTTTTGTGAGTAGTGTGTATAGCTATGGGATGTAACTTAGTAATAGTAATAATAACTGAAAGATTGGGGCACAAAAAAAAATTGATTCCAGGATTGTTCTATAAAAATGTCTTGGTTATACTCTACAAAATCCAGCTTTATAAAGAAAAAATTCCTAAACGCCAAATTTTCTTGTCTTTTATTTAAATGATATTGGCATGTAACAAAGGCATTTACAGTGCATCCGGAAAGTATTCACAGCGCATCACTTTTTCCACATTTTGTTATGTTACAGCCTTATTCCAAAATGGATTAAATTCTTTTTTTTCCTCAGAATTCTACACACAACACCCCATAATGACAACGTGAAAAAAGTTTACTTGAGGTTTTGCAAATTTATTAAAAATAAAAAACTGAGAAATCACATGTACATAAGTATTCACAGCCTTTGCTCAATACTTTGTGTCGATGCACCTTGGCAGCAATTACAGCCTCAAGTCTTTTTGAATATGATGCCACAAGCTTGGCACACCTATCCTTGGCCAGTTTCGCCCATTTCTCTTTGCAGCACCACTCAAGCTCCATCGGGTTTGGGATGGGAAGCGCGGTGCACAGCCGCTTTAATATCTCCAGAGATGTTCAATCAGATTCAAGTCTGGGCTCTGGCTGGGCCACTCAAGGACATTCACAGAGTTGTCCTGAAGCCACCTTGATATCTTGGCTGTGTGCTTAGGGTCGTGTCCTACTGAAAGATGAACCGTCAGCCCCAGTCTGGAGGTCAAGAGCCTCTGGAGCAGGTTTTCATTTAGGATGTCTCTGTACATTGCTGCAGTCATCTTTCCCTTTATCCTGACTAGTCTCCCAGTTCCTGCCGCTGAAAAACATCCCCACAGCATGATGCTGCCACCACCATGCTTCACTGTAGGGATGGTATTGGCCTGATGATGAGCATTGCCTGGTTTCTTCCAAACATGACGCCTGGCATTCTGCCTGAGATGGCAGCAATGGCAAAGCATTATAGCTACTTTGCAGATTATTTCTAGTCACTCTGAAAAAATTGCCTGAAATATTTTATCATCTGCAATAATACTTACAATTATTTATAAATATAAATATAAAGTGAGCCAAGAGTCTCTGCCAAAACTTCAACCAATTTCACTCTAATCAGTTTGTTAATTAGAAACCGATTCTAATTCTTAATTAAATCCATTATTTAATTCCATTGCTTCTTTTGTGCCCACATTCTGCCCACAACAGAAATTTACAAAATTGTTGACTTTTTGTTCTAAGAGCACCTATCAAAATGTTTTGGTGACCTGAGCTGATCAACACATTGAGACTTTCACATTTCTTTATTTTCAGATGTTGTAAGATGATCAATGTATCTCATTATACAACCTATTATTGTTTGGCTGCTAATTAAGGAAAAATAAATAACTGATGGGTGTGGGTTTTAAATATCAAGTCAATTAAAATTAAGGCAAAGAGTTAAAAGTTGTCACTGATTAAGAAGAGGGTTAGAATGAAAACCTGTAGCCACAGCAACACTCCAGTTTCAGGGTTGGAGACCCTGCCCTGAGCCTATTTAATTGTATATTAATAAGGGAATGCTAAGAAATAAGTTACTTTACATTTTTTTATTTATGCTTAATTAAAATGCTTTTTAGAATTTTATTTTAACTTGTTTAGTTTAGTCTTGTTCAATAAAACAAAATCCCAATTAAATTCATATTGCATTTTGCAACACAATAAAAGGTAAAAGGTCCCTCTTCTCTTCTTCTTCCTGTTCATTTTTTCCCACTTCTATGTGGGGTTCGATATGTTTGTTCAGCCCTTTCCCAAACAACTCAGTCCTGCACCTCCTCACCAGTCAAGCCCTTTTTTTCAGAACTTCTTTACTTTATCCATCCACCTCTGCTTTGGCCTTCCTCTCTTCTACTTCCTCTGTACTTCCATTCCCATCACTCTTTGCCCACATATTCATCATCTCTCCTCATCACTCAACACTTCAACCTACTTTCCTGTACGTTCTTAGATATTGTTCCCACTTTTGTTATTCCTCTGATTGTCTCATTTCTTATTCTGTCCTCTTTTGTAACTCCACCATATCCTCCCCAACATTCTCATTTGTGCCAAGCCTAACTTCTTCTCCTGCGCCTCCCTTTACTGCCCATATCTCAGCTCCTTACATCATTGCAGGTCCTACCACTGTCTTGTAAACCTTACCTTAACCTTTGCCTTAATTCTTTGATACCACAATACTCCGATACTTTCTTCCAATTGTTGCATCCACACTGTAGTCTATGGTTATCAATACTTTTTATAGTGCCTGTAATGGATGGATCTTAACATTGAAGAAGGAAAGAAGCCTAGCAAAATTGACAGAGTAGTCAGCTTGGGTAGACAGATAACCTGACCTGTCATTCTATAAAGACAGACATATTGGTTAATGTGCCTTTATTGTATTTACAGTCACATCAGATCACATCCTCCAGACTCACTGACCCTTGAGATGATCTGAGCACTCAGTGCTTGTTAGTACAGGTCCATTTCCTCTTAGCACATGACACCCCACTCCAGTGATGGACCCGGTTGAGCCTGCTTCATGATCATTGACCCATTTAGCTCTGTGGCACCATTTTACTTAAATCTCTTTCACATTTTTGATATAAACACTTCCTATGTCTTATTGTATTTTCAGCAGCCCAAAAGGAGTAGGTTAGTCATAAATGTAAGAATTGAAAGTTTGAGTTCAATGTCTTGTGTTTTTCAGGGGAAAAGTTTTTTTACTTTCCTTTTATTATACTGTATGTGGAATAATGCAGGAGACTCAGTTTTATTTAAAGTGGTAAAAACTTTATTTTTTCAAAAGCTTTTTTAGAGTAACTTTTTGATTCTGCTTAAAGTATTACATTTAATTACAAGGAACTGCATAACCCAATCACCATAAACCAATTAGCTTTTTTAATCAAAGTGCATGCTAATTATCAGCAGTCATTGTGATTTCTGTTTATCTGTTTTTTGTAATTTTAGTATTTCAAAACACAGGTGAAAAAGACTTTTTGATAATTAAAAGAACTCAGCATATGCTCTAAAGTTAAGCGCTTTCATATATTTAAAAAATAATACTTTGCCTGCAGTGGCAAATAATAAAACCATCATTTGAAAACTGCATTTTGTGTTTACTTGAGTTATATTTGACTAATGGTTAAATGTGTTTGATGATCAGAAACATTTTGTGTGAAAAACATGCAAAAGAATAAGAAATCAGGAATGGGCAAATAGTTTTTCACACCACTGTAACTTATTTTTGACACATGTTCATTTAAGAGTCCCAAATGTCCATTTCACATATTTTTACAAGCAAACAAACACTGGTATAATTTTATCTAATCTTAAACATATACATTTTAATAAACAATGACACTCTTTAAACAATTTTATACTTATGTTCCCAGAATTACTGTCTATGTTTTATTTTGCATACACCCTAGAATTTTATCTACTTCCCAAATTTAACACTTCTGAAAAACTACTTTATGAATATCAGTGAACAAATGAGGTCATTAGTACCTGCTTGCTGTTTCAGTTACAGAACATTTTCAATGAAGTCATGTCAGTTTATGATTAGTGATGGGCGAAAGCACCGAGTATAATGTAAGTCAAAGGGAGACAACCAGGCACCCCTGCTCTGAAGAGGGAGGGTGCCTGGTCCATTGAAAAGGTCAGAAAGTCACAGAAACACCACTCAAATAGACATCATCCCATGCTGTTCCCGGTCCAGTGCATCTTGGACTCCCAGGTCGCTGCTGGGAACCAGTTTGTCCAAAATTTTAAAGCCACTTTACAGACTGACAAAAACACGCAAAACCCCCCAAAAATCAATTTTACAGGAAAAATGACGCTCTAAAACATTATATGCCAGTGCTGCAGGTGAGCTGACGCTTCTAAAAACATTATATGACAGTGCCTGCATATATAGCACCCGATGAGCGGTTCGCCAGCCAATCGACTGTAATGCCAGCACCTGACATGGCTACTGGCTTTACAGTGAGGGCAGTCCCTTACCTGCCCCTTGATTGCCTGTCTCCAACCTCGAACGATGGGTAGAGACTTGAGATGGCGCACGCAGCACATGTGTGCTTCGTCGAAAGTAGCCATGTTCGAAGTATAGATGCTCGAGCCAACACATGTTCGGCCGAGCAGTTCACCATCACTTTATGATCTCTAAAACAGCGTTATAGCCTTAATCACACAGTTTAAGAGCCATTATCTAAATAATTCTAAAATAAAAAACACAGTAAAATCAAACACGCAAATAAATATTATGAATCATATTTAGCATACAGTACTGCTAAAGCACAATTCCACAACAGCATTACATTGTTAACAGAGGTCAAAAAAGAATTTGAAAGCAGAATATACTAATAAGGATAGAAACTAATATAGCACAGAACATGTACTATATAATAGATAGATTTATGTATCACTTTTTAGACACTCAAAGCACTTTACACGGGCAGTGTGGAGGCACTTCAACCATCACCAATGTGCAGTATTCACTTGGATGATGCGACGCCAGCCATTTATGTACCAGAACAATTGTCACACTTTAACATTAGGTGGTGAAGGGGTGAGAGAAATAGAAGATTAGAAACAGGGGCCAGAATGGATAATGCCATGATGGGTAATTTAGCCAGTACATCAGGATACACAGTACTTTTTGAAAGATGCCTTGAAGTTTTTTTTATGACCACAGAGAGTTAAGACCTTGGTTTTACATTTCATCTAAGAGTGAGAGCACTGGTTTTTAGAGCACAGTGTCACCATCATTGCATTGGGGCACTGGGATCACATGCAGACCATAGGTAAGCAGCCTACTTGCCTCACCAACATTTCTTCCAGCAGCAACCCAAGCATTTCCTAGATGGTTTCCTATCAAAGTACACATTTAACTTATTGTGGATTACCTGCTCTGAAGTGCAGATGGTATGGCTGCTGGCCAAA
Source organism: Polypterus senegalus (assembly GCF_016835505.1). NCBI lineage: Eukaryota > Metazoa > Chordata > Cladistia > Polypteriformes > Polypteridae > Polypterus > Polypterus senegalus. The sequence goes on from NW_024378170.1 coordinate 19,893, forward strand.
TGCTCACTAAATGATCACTAAAGTTTTTTAAGAGGAATCTGGGGGAATGCTCCCACAGACCTTTATAAAGTTTCATTATTTACATGGTGTGTTGCACACTCCCAATAGTCTAGAACAGTAAACGCAGAACAAATTTCAACAAAACTGGTGGTGCCCATGCGAAAACAATACAGCAGTGTGGGAGCATTGTTAAAAACACTTTGAAATAAAAAATAGATACAGCCACTGGATTCCTTGTTGCTCAAAACCCTGGAAATAATGTTAAAAAAATTTAAAAAGACAAAAGGACTAGTAAGGACAAATTAAAGTCACCATCCAAACTGAGACACAAAACTAAAAATACAGTATAAGATGTCATTCACAAGAAGACAAATATTTTGACACCATCATTACTCCTGTCAAAAGTAAAAGAGAATTGAAATCTCACAAATCAGTTTTAATCCACTGGAGAGGTGATGGTGTAGGTCATGAATTGTTGGAAAGTTACAGAATTTCTCTGTCGAGCTGATTGAAGATTAATGAATAAAATTGTGCTATGAATGAAAGATCATAGGCTGTCTTGGGTCAGAAAAGAGGTTAACGCTGTTGATCTGCTCCAGTCTGAAGGTCACAGAATGTTGTGTAGCTCCTAGATCATAAAGTACTGATTTTCCAGTTTTCATTCAACAGTATATATCATCATTTATACTGAAAATGTGGCCAAAGTATATAACATAAAGAGGATAATACTGTCTAAAAAACATTAATGTATGGTGTGTACACCGATGGAGCTCTTACCAGTTAGATTTAATAATAATAACAATAATAATTACACTTTATTTATATAGCGTCTTCCTGCCTACCACCACCTAATCAAAGCACCGTGATGCCCCTACATTGATGGATTAAAGGCCAGAAGTCCACATGACCATCATCATCATCAAGTCCTTCCATGAGGACCCTGAATACAATGAGGACGGATCATTTATGTTAGGTAGAATGCCTAGAGGGGGCTGGGCGGTCTCATGGCCTGGAACCCCTGCAGATTTTATTTTTTCTCCAGCCGTCTGGAGTTTTTTTTTTGTTTTTTCTGTCCTCCCTGGCCATCTGACCTTATTTTTATTCTATGTTAATGAGTTTTGCCTTATTGTTCTTATTTATTTATTTTGTCTTTTTTTTTTCTTCATCATGTGAAGCACTTTGAGCTACATTATTTGTGTGAAAATGTGCTATATAAATAAATGTTGTTGTCGCTTTCCTCATGCTCAAGGTGTTTATTAGTTTTGAAAAACCTAACTGTTACTATGTATTCAATTCATTTTTAATTGAATTACAGAGTTGTTGGTATTATCAACTTTGTCATTTTAAGTGGCAAGCATTGGCAAGCAGGTGAAAGACTTTTGTTTGAGGGAGAAGCAGGAAGAAAGGTCGGACTTGACAAGCTGGAGTGGACAGAAAGAGGAGATGTATTTACCTCACTAGATATTTTTGAGGTGGCACAGTGGTGCAGTGGTTAGTGCTGTTGCTTCATAGATCCAGCACCGTGGCTTTGGATCCTGTGCCTGGTTTTATGGAGTTTACACATTGTCCTTCTGACTGTGTGGATTTTCCTTCAGGTACTCATGATTTTTCTGCCATATTCCTAAAGATTTGTGTTAAGTTAATTGGCTGTTCCAGATTTACTCCATGCATTGGTGCCACTCATTCAATTTATTTTATTCATACAGTTTGTAGTTCTATACAACCATGTATATAATGAGAAAAAAGTAATGTACTAAACAATACAGATTGTTTTCAGGTATAAACATGCCAAGCTAACTAAACAATAAAACTGAAATTAATCTCAGAGATAAACAACAACAAATCAGGGCTTTGGTTAATCTTTGTTTGGCATCCATTGATGCAGTTTTTATTTTGAATTTATGAATGTATTTTTCATATTGTTTATAAACTTTATCATTCTGGCAGTAACATCAAGTCCTATTAGCTAATTGTCTGTGTATAATTTTGCCTATTTTGGGTTTTTGCACTGTATTTAAGGAAGTAATTTCAGAGGTTAGTGTGATGATAAAGGATCTGGACAAAAATCACTTTTCCAGTCATCTTCCATCCAATGTCTGTGTCCTTTGCCCATTTTAATTTTTTTCTTTTTATTTACAATTTCTGGTATGGCTTTTTCTTTGAAATTCTGCCTCTTAGGCCAGCATGCTGAGTGATTGTTTCACTGTTGCAGATGACACACATATTTGGTGTGTATTTAAGGAAACAGCCAGCCGATGTAAGGTGTTTCTTTCTCAAATTACACCCACTGGTGCACTTATCCTGTTACGCAGTTGAGCACCAGTAATCTGATCCTACCTGCCCTGCACTGCGACTGGGTCCACCTGCTGGGCTATGTGTAATTGTAGCATATTACTTTTTTAACTCCTATCTAATGTCTTTATTTATTTATGCAGTTTATTCATTTATCTTATGCTACTCTTATTTTATTTCCACATCACTGTAAATATTTTTATGAATTTCACTATGCTCGTTTAGTGTATGTGACAATAAAGACTCTACTTTAATCTAATCTCTAATCTGAGCCATTCCCTTCTTTTTCTGTCCCGGTGAGATCACATTTGCCATCTTCTTTAAAAACAGCAGCAGACACCTTTGTATTAAATCTTCAGTTTCTTGGCAGTCTGTCCCATGGAATAACCTTCAAAAAGAACAGGCCAACATGTTTCTTTAGAATGTTAGTTGTGACCATTTTGAACTCAGAACTGAATTTTTAGGAATACCATTGTCTGTATCAAACTGTACCTTTCAGACCATTTAAAAAGAATAACAGGTTTCAGCAGTGGTAATGCAATTATAAAGGTTTCTGTAATAACCAAACAGCATTTAAACATGGCTAATTAAGGATAAAGGAGTTGACCATGGAGCAGCAGGGTGGTGCAGTGGTAGTGCTGCTTCCTCGCTTTAAGAGACCTGTCCGCCTGGTCCCCCAAGGGGAGTTTGCATGTTCTCCCGCGGTTGCGGGGTTTCCCCCGGGTGCTCCGCTTCTCCCACTGTCCAAAGACATACAGGTTAGGTGCATTGGCGATCCTAAATTGTCACTAGTGTGTGCTTGGTGTGTGTGTGTGTGATGCCCTGCTTTGGGCGGGAGCCCTGCCCGGGTGTGTTTACTGCCTTCCGCCCTGTTTTGGGCCCGGGTTTGGGCTCCAGCAGACCCCATGACCCTGTAGTTAGGATATAGCTGGTTGGATAATGGATGGATGGATGGATGGAGTTGACCGTTAGCAACTAAGGAAATGGTTACTGAAAATCATTTCAAGCAGTAACAGCCATTATACACACTAGTAATGTCTTGGCTATATTTTAAGTCCATTTAATGCTGTCTTGATTAAAAAGGTATCACTTTCTCCCCAAAAAACATGACAATATCTGGATGTCTACAGATTTTTGCCCGGGTAGTGTAAATACAGCAGCAATCACACACGTTTTCCCCTCCGTGTGGATGTAAATAACCTTTACAACTCTTAATGGTAGTTAGCTTTATTTCTTCTAAGTGGGGCCTAATGATAGGTTTCCATGTTTTGCTGACAACCTTCATCTGTCTTGGACCTTAATTTTTGTCTTGTCCTTTTGGTTTCTGGTTGCTCAGTTTGGTTTGCCATCCTGGTTTTAACTCTTGCTTGCCCCTGCCCTCCTGGTTTTATTGTGCTTGCAGTAATTATAGGCACACCAGTGTTCCTCAACAAATCAAATCAAATCAATGCCATCTTGGATGATTGCACTCCCCATGCTACCCATACAATTGTGGTATCATTGATTGTCAGTCACATGGTCAGGTGTCATTGTGATGAATGACATCAACAGGTAGACCTTTTTGGTTAGATGATGGTGCCAGTATTTGCTATCCATGCACAGGATCTGTTTCTTTTATTTTGCAAACATTTCTCTTTAGCGCGTAGAAGCTAAAAGACGTTCCAGAGAAAGATCGCTCATCAATGCTTCCGTTAGGCCAGATAATTTCAAAATATAATATAAAACAAAGCTTTTGCTGATTACACACAGCATTGCACCTGATGACCCAGAGGCTCTAAACCCTTTGATTCAGTGCCTTACTAGTATAACAGAATGGATGAGGGTGAATAAAACAGAATTGTTAGTTATTAGTTAGCAGCAATAAACAAAATGAGAATCTTGAAACAGAATCTGGCGCTGAACAAACCAGAGGTTAAGAATTTAGGTGTTATTTTTGACTTTGAACTTAATTTCAGATTGCATATTAATAGTATTACCAAGACTGCTTTCATCCATCTACGGAACATTGCAATGTAATCTCTTATAAATTTAAAGATGTTGAAAAATTAATACATGCATTTGTATTTAGCCGATAGACTACTGCAACGCCTCCTATTAGGACACCTAAGAAGGATAATTGTCTACAGCTTGTCCGAAAGCAGCAACAAAAATTTTAACCAAAAGGAAAAATATGAACACATATCCTCAGTACATATATCTTTACATTGCCAATGTCCTTTGGAATCGATTTTAAAATACTGTTTTGTATATAAGGCTTTAAACAATCTTGCCCTACCTATATTTCAGAATGCCTGCTTCTTTATTCAAATCACAATGTTAGATATGCAAATTTGGTTTTCTGTTATTCCAAGATCAAAGCATAAAAGAACTGGCGTAGCTGCTCTGTTCTTTTTGACATAAAATTTGGAATAATTTACCAAGAAATATACTTGGCAAAACCCGTGAAACATTTCAAAAAAACTCTAAAACCCTCTTTTTTAATCTGGCTTCCAGTAATTTTTCATAATATACTGAGCTGATTATAAGTTTAGCACTCTGATACATTAATAAGTCCCAGCATTAATTCATTGCTTTTGTTTTTGTCTCCCATCATATGTGGTGGTACTATGCACCAAAGCACTTGTTCTGAAGTCACCATGGTCCCTAGAGGAAATGAGGGGAAAACCCTTTTTATCAACTGTGCTAACGGTCCAGTGGAGGGTGGGCTACCAGCCGGCCTTGATTGATCTGACGTTTACTGACGCAAAACAGATTACCATTTGACCTAATATTTGATTTGTTGTTTATTTTCCTCCTATAGCCATCGGGGTTTTTGTTTTCCTTTCTCCTGTCGCTGGTCAGACGCTCACATTCAGGAATCAAGAACTTGCACACAAAACTGCAATGGACTGTTTTATTGCTTTTGTTTCTTTTCATTAACTTTATTAATATCAAACTGTTTCTACCAATGGCTGCCATGTACATACTTCTAGGTAGATTTTAATACTATATAATAAGGAAAGCCCTCACTCACTCACTATTCACTCACTCACTCACTCACCACTCACTCACTCACTCATCACTAATTCTCCAACTTCCCGTAGGTAGAAGGCTGGAAATTTGGAGCTCATTCCTACAGCTTACCTTACAAAAAGTTGGGCAGGTTTCATTTCGAAATTCTACCTTAATGGTCATAACTGGAAGGTATTTTTCCATTAACTGTAATGGAGTTGAGCTGGGATGACGGGGGCGGAGTTTCGTGTACATCATCACGCCTCCCACGTAATCATATGAACTGACTGTCAACAAAAGGAAAAACCCAAAAAGACCTCCAAAAAGCGCTTTAAGAAAACATGCATTATATAATTGAGAAGGCAGCTAAATAATAAGAAGCGAGCGAAAGTGACATATACTACCATATTCATGAGTGCTGCTACCGAAAGAAAGCAAGGTGAAAAACCTAAACTTTAAATTAAGTTCAGGGAGTTTACATGCCCACAGGTACGCGGATACAAGTTTAATGAGAGGACGAGGATATAAACGGGGTTTTGATCACTTTGTAACTAAGTTAAAAGTGTAGGTGAAGGGTGTGCTTATGCAAATTCCGAGACTGTGTTTGTGGGGATTGACAGTTAAGGCGGTGAGGGTCACGCCATCATCTCCCTCCCATTCATCTCATTTCGCCTGAGCTGAGCTCCGGCTAACGCTGTTCTTGGAAGCAACTCGCCAGACTGCCACAAAATACCACAGAAAAATCCAAAGTTAATACACACGCTGTTCTAGAGTTTCTCCACACTGCATCCTCCAGGCACTACTTACTAAAGGTTACATTGACAATCGTGTTACTATTTTTTAAATCTTTCCTTTTCTTAGCACAAGCACAGCTGAGAAGCTTCGATGCATGTGCTCCATGACGCGTTAAAAATAATGCATTTAATCACACTTTGCATTACAAGCAAAGGGGAGCTTTGTCAATGCATGATTTCCTGGTACACCGATTACATTGATCAGCGATCCCAAATCATTTCCCCTCGCATCACCTTAGTTCGAGAAGAAGTATGAAAAATATGAGGTTAACACTGAAAAACAGATCACCAATTCAAGTTTATGAATTTGATTCGCCATCAATAATTGTTTTGGTAAAGCCATCCTCCTTCCATTTTATCATTTTTCCGCCATTAGCCATGATTAAATGAATGGTAAAAAGTAAGAGCAAAGCAGGTGACTTATTTAGCAGGCTTATATATGACAGCAACACTCATGACAATGTCAATCATGTTACGCTATTATTAAAAGGTTTCCTTTTCTTTTTCATTACTTTAACACACTATTCCACTGGGCGGGTATTTTTATTATTAAAATATATGAATGACCTCCAAAGAGCGCTGAGACTTTTGATATCATGAACGGGTTGCAAAAAATGTGGTCTCCCGCCTGCAAAAGTCGAGCAGCCAGCGCGGGGCATAGCTGTGCCGCCTTTGAGACGCTGACTGCGCTTCTGCCTTAAGTCAAAGTGAGCACTTTTAATTTTTTCATCCTCCCCGCTTATAGCCCAGACAAGTGCAAACACGGACCCCTTTTCTACACCACGCAAAATAATAAGGCATTCACACTTTCTTTTGCACGATACATTATGAGGTCCACCTGATTATGAACACACGCACACGCAGTGGAGGCTGACAGTGCCATCACAGCCGACAATGGCGGGGGCGCCTTTACCAGTCTACACAAGACCCACCCCGACTGTCCCCAAAAGGGTATCATAACGCCAGCAACATCATCTCTATACTATATAAAAGAAAAAAAGGGAACTTTTCCTTTCTTTACACCTTTTTCCTTTTTTTTCCCAAACCAAAAGATTTTTCTCTTAACACGCAGGGGACAAAAACATTTTCTTTAAATGCCGGGGGGTTTAAGGAAAAATTTGGCTCCTAAGAATTTTTACCACAGCCGCCTGGGCCCCCAAAAAGGATCAACTACGAAACCCCCTACAACGCAAATAACTTACCGGGTTAAAAGTCTTTAAAATGAGTTTCCCCAAAAACCACCCCAGTAGTGCCAATGTACCTGTACTTTTAAAACGTAATTTTTTACGTTTAACCCACTATATTTTATTTTTTTTCCCCTTTATAGTACAAAGCCACAAAAATATGAAAATACAAACATACAACGTTTTTAATGTGTATATATTTTATGTTGTATATATATATAAAACAACCACACCCCCCTTCTACATTTTTTATATATATATATATATATATATATATATATATAAAAAGGAAGCTCCCCCAGCACAGACAGACGGAACATTTTTTGCCCCACACACTGTTTATTTACAAATATATACAAGTTCTTTTTTGCATTTACAACCCCAGTGCCTTCACTAACCCCAAAGTCGGGGCCCACAGTCACTGTGTTTCCTCTCCCCCTCCTGTCCTTTTCCAACCCCCCGCTTCCCCCCCCTTTCCACCACCAGGGAGGCCCCCCCCCCCGGATGACCCCCAGGTGTTTTCCCGCCTTTTCTTTACCCCACCCCAGCGGCGGAAAATTCCCGGGCTTCTGGCGGCTCCCGGCCCACCGCCCCCCGCATTTTGGTGGGGGGGAAAGTCCCGGGCCCCCGGGGTTTTAAGCACGGGGCCGCCTTTGGCGGTGGCCCGGGTCCCCTAGGGGGCGGGCTTCAAAGCCCTGTACCCGGCCCCCTGCCAACCAGGCGGCCCCCCCTCTGTTGGGGGAGGCACCCCCTCCCCCGGGCCCCCCGCCCCGCCGGGGCCCCACCCCCAACCCGAAACCCCAGGGGAAAAACCGGCATCGGCGCCGCCTGGCGGTACCACGGGCCCCTCGGGGAAGGGCTTCCATCCCCAAACCCGTGGCCCCCAAAGAACCAGGGGGGGCCCCCTCGGGTTTGGGGGGAGGCACAACCCCTCCCCCCCCCTGGCCCCGCCGGGGCTCCCCGGCCCGGGGCCAAGTGCCCACCGCGCGGGGACACGGGCCCAACCCACAACCGGGGGCCACGCCCCCGGGGTGGGGTCCCATCCCCCCAGGGTCCAACAGGCACCCGGGACATCCGCTTGCACCCCCCGCAAAGCGCCGGGTCGGGCCCCGCTTGGGCCCCCGCTTTTCCCCCAGGGGGTTGTCCCGGCGGGGAACCGGAGGCCCGCCCGGGGGGGCGGCCCCCCGTGCGCCGGCCTCAGCGCCCCCGGGGGCTTGGCCTTTTTGGGGAAAGGGGGCCAGAAGCACAGCCAGGACACTCCCCCCAGCCCCCGGGGTCTCCTAGACCGGGGTTTCCCCCCCCCCCACAGCCCCAACTTGCCTCCCAAAGTCCTCCCCCCCCAGGTTCCATGCCCGGCCCGCCCGGCCCCCAGCTTCCCGGGCAGCTCCCGCCTCAGGGGATCTCCTCTTCCATCCGAGGAGCCCGGCCGCTCCTCTAGGCCACGGCGTCTTCCTATCGGAGGAACGCATTCACCCTCGGTTCCTCCTTCTTCTTGACGCTCGTCTGGTCTGAGCACAGCAAACCCCATCCAGCCCCTTTTGGCCCGGGGGCAGAGCAAGGAGACAGCTGTTGAGCGCAGGGCTAGGACCCAGGGCACCCAGCGCCCATCCTACCAGCCCTTGGTGTTCGAGCTCCTCGCCTCGCAGCTGTCTGCAGCCCGATCCGCTGTTGGGAGGTCCCCTACGGAGCGGCCCGACCGGCCGCCATGTTCGAACTCCCCCATTTCCCCCTTGGACGGGACACTCACACTCCCGCCGGTTCTGCCTGCCTCGGTTCCAGCGCCGCCATTTCCCCGTCTCACTGGTGTCTTTTACACCGCCATCTCCATCAGCTCTCACCTGGCGGCGAGAACCGAAGGCCCCTTCTGGGGCGGCTTGGCGGGGGCGGGGCTCCCCCGGCGCCGCGAGCCGCTGGTGGGAAAAGAGACAGCGTCGGTGGACCTGTCCATCAGCTCCACCGACGCCTGCCTCCTCTGGGCCAATCCCTCTGGCCCAACGGTCTCGGTTTGGGACCGAGACTGGTTCCTTGGGCCCCTTATCCCAAACATCGAGGGCACGCAAGACACACCGCCAATCCGGCCTGTCTCAGCGGGCGGACATCCGGCCCGCGGCCATCTTGCCTTCCCTGCCCGAAAATGCGGAGCGCGTCTCTTCGCGTTTTGGCTGCGGCGATTCCTTTGGCCGCAGCGGGTCCCGTTTGCACCTTCTTTGCTGCCGCCCCCTGCTAGCGCCGACAGCCCGGGCCCCGGGGTGCTCCTGCCGGCGCGGATCCGGGTTTGTCCCTCCCCGGGAATAGAGGTAAGACCGACCCCGGCGGCCCATGATTGCAGGGGAGGCACTTACCTCCCGGATCCCGCCCTGCCGAGGCCCCCCGGTGTGGCCTTCGGCTCCACCCGCCTGGCTGTCCGCTCGACAGGCCCACGGAGCCGCTGCGCCGGCGATGTCGGGGTTTTCCTCCTCGCGCTGGAGAAAGCCATTCCGCTGTCCCGGGGCGGTTTCTGGGGCGCCTCCGCGGTTTGGGACCGCCCCCGCTGCCAGTGTGTGGGTCCGCTGCTCGGGCCGTTTACAGAATATTTTTTATTTAATAACACAGGTCCCGCCTTGAACCAGGCGGGCATCCGCCGACTCACGCCACTGTGAACGGGTGGCCCCAGCATTAGACAGACGGACACATATTTTGCTCCACACACTGTTATTTACAAAATATACAAGTTCTTAAGTTTCCTTAACAACCCCAGTGCCTTCAAAACGAATCCCAAAAGTCAGGGCCCACAGTCACTGTGCCTTTCCTCTGGCGCCTCCGTCCCTCTCCAACTCCGTCGGCTTCCTCCCGACTTCCACCACATGACTGGAGGGGGCGGCCCCAAATAATGCCGGATGAGCCCGGTGTTTCCGGCCCCTTCTCTTCGCCCTTCCCGGCTGGAAGTGTCGCTGCTTTCCTGGCGGGTCTCCGGGCCACCCAAGTCTTCCCCACCAGGAAATGCCGGGTCCCGGATAATTAGGAGGGCCGCTCGGCGGTGGGAGGTCCTACAGGGCTGGCTTCAAGCCCTGCCGAGCCCCTGCCAACCAGGGGCGGACCCCTCTGTCTGGAGGGGGGCACTCCCCTCCCCCGTCCTCCAAGCGCCGGGCTCCAGCCCAACCCGGGAACCGCACGGGGTAAACCGGCATCGAGCCCGCCCGGCGGTGACCACGGGCCCACAGGAAGGGCTTCCAGCCCTCAACCCGGCCCCAACAGAACAGGACGGACGCCCGCGGGCTGGAGGAGCAGCCTCCTCAGCCTTTCCCAGGCCCCGGGCTCCAGCCCAAAATTTATACACACACACACACACACACACACACACATAATAATAATACTACATACACACATATATATATTTGTGTGTGTTTTTGTATTTTTTATGTGTAGATAGGTATGTGTATATATATATATATATATTTATATTAGATATGTATATAGATATGTAGATATGAAGATATGTATGTGTTATATATGATATATATATATGTATGTATGTATGTATTTATGTAGTGTGTGTGTGTGTGTGTGTGTGTGTGTGTGTGTGTGTGTGTGTGTGTGTGTGTAAAATTGACAGCACAACCAAGTGTAGAAAAAAAAAAGGGGCGTGCGCCAGGTCATTTTCTGATGCAGCTCCCAAAACAATTTTGTGCGCTCCCGCCAAATACACAAAAAAATTTTGACAATCTTTTACATTTTTTTTAAAAATGTTTTTTTCTTTTCATAACTTTAAATTGCATGGGGGCGGGTATTTTGTATATATATATTTTGCACACCAAAAAATGAAAAAAAACAATTAATTGAAATCTTTAGTTATTTTCAAAATGTTTTTTTTTTTCTTTCCTTCTTTAAACATACTTCTCCCTGCAAGCGGAAATATATATATATATATAATAGAGGAACAAATAAAATAGATAGATAGATAGAAAAAGAGAGAATATATATATATAGATAATAGGAAAACCCAAACTTATCAATAAAAACAATTACAAAACATTTATTTTTTTTAAAATTTTTTTTTCTTTTATTCAAACACTACTTCCCCCTTTGGGAGGTTTTCCCCATAATTATATTTTATTTATAGTAAAAAAATTGATCTTTGTTCTATTCAACTTTAATTTTAAATTTTTAATTAGAAAACCTTTTTCTGATAAGAGTGAAGGTTTTTTTATTTTAGTGGTTACTTTTTGTTTAACATTCCTTGTTGTTTTTGTATTTAATATCTTTTTTATTAAAATTCCCAAAGTATTAATTAAACATAATAAATAATCAAGAAATATGGTATTGTTTTGTTGTTTAAACGTAAAGACCCTTGTTTTTATAACTGTAAATGAAGAAATGCTAAAAAAAGTCATTAGAAATTTTTATTATTATTATTATTTTTAAATTTTTATTATTATCATCATCTTGGTATGGTCACTTTGGTTTATTTTCACTTTTTTTAGTTTTCATGTTTTGTCCTCCATTTTTTTTTTATTTTCGGTTTTTAACCCCCCGGGCTGTGCTTAACTATGACATTTAACCCCGAGCTAACCTTTTGTGCTTTAATTTATCATTTCTCTTATGCCATTTTTTTATTTGAAATATTTCCCCTTTTTTAAAAAATTTAGCCCATTTACATCATAATTGAGATTCCAGTTAAAAACACAGGAAAGAGACATAAAACCCAGTTAACATAATTTTGCAAGTAAACCGAAGCGCCACTGTCTTTTATAAATGAAAAGCATTTTGTTGACCAGCATTGGGGCAGTATGGCCCCCAATTAATAATTATTAAAAAGTTTTTTAACCTTCACTTTTCATTTTTTGCAATTTTTGCCAGTCTTTTCCCTCCTATGCTGAATGTTTTTCTTTTAAAAAAATATTGCTGTTTTTTTGTATGTGAAATTGCCTTATCCCGGTGCTTTGCCCCAAAGGTCCAGCTGTACTGGCCATGTTGTTTTTCGGATTAACCTTTGGGGGGGAAGTAAACTGTAAAAGCTGAGTTCCTTATTCTTTGTAAAAAAAGAACACCTTTTCGCCCGACTTAAGTTCAAGTTTTTTCCCTACGCTTCAATCAAGGCAGTAAAAAATATGAAAAGTCCAGAAGGTCTACGGTTTTCCAAGAGGTAAAAGTAAAAAAAAACAAAAGAAAGGATGATTATCAGGAACACCCGAGCACAAGGCACTTGCTTAGAATGGGCTGAAGGGCCCCCTGATTTTCCCCTCGCGAGGAAGATTTCCCTGACGGGCAAAATTTTAAAAAAGCCACCAAATCCAATGTTTCATCCATTCATGGATGAAGAAAGAACAAATATGTGCAAATTTTTTTCAATTTTTTTTGGGTTTTGCACTGTCCAGAACCCCGGGGCAGACTAAAGCCAGTCTGGACCGGGACAGCCCTGAATCTTGTAGAGTCGGCAGTGTGTGATGGGGTTCTTTTTGTTAATAAAGCTTTAAAAAATAATATTGTTTTTTTAATAAAAGAAATAGCTTGCCCTTTTTATTTATTCATAAAAAAATTCAGGGGGTTTCAGTTCTGGCACTTTTAACTTATTTGTTTTCCCCTTCAGCAGGTGTTTCGTTCTTAGTTTACGAAATTTTTAAATCTTTTTTTGTTTTTTGTCAGATGATAAAAAACGAGGACTTGTTTAAACCAATCGGCAGACCAGTTGCCAGATTTATTGTTGGCAAGGGCCCCACCTGTTTTTTTAGCAAAGAAAGGAAAAATTTTTAAAGTTAGAACATTTTGCACACAAAATTTTGCTTTATACAGACTTCTTTATACCCCATTCCCAAAATTTTTTCCGTAACACTTTAAATGACCTAGTCCCGGGTTCTCAACCCGGGGGGGATGGGATTTAGGGGGGTTAAAAGAGGAAGTTGGGCGGGTTCCCCATTTTGAGTGAGGGGGGACTGACTTTTTTTGTGGTGTTTCAGGTGCCCTCATTTGTAGGTCATTTATTAGTTTTGCTCATGTTCTCTGATATATAAAGAATCAAGCACTGTGTTTCATCGGGTTCCTTGCACAGGCAGAATGTTCATAAAGGCAAATAACTTTTTTTAAGAGATGAATTTGGCCCTTTGGAGTGATGTGTAGAGAAGGTGAGGTCTTGTATTGATTTCTGCAACCTAATGGTGAAACAGCTGATTTAAATTTGATTGACATTTTCACCCAGAAAAGAGTGCTAGATGCAGCTCTGCCACATTAAACCCATCTCTTCTGCTGGTGGTCCTGACAGTGTACAGCACTTTTAACTGAGGGCTACATCTGTTTTGAACTGCATGAGGTGTTATTGATGGAAAACTTGCAGATGGTGTTTCATTGTTTAGCAGTGTGCAGCTATTTGTTGTTCAGGGGGTCCAAACCAATCAATGTGGATCGTGTGTCATTTCCTAACGATCCGTGATGGTTTTGGGATACCCTTTTTCCCAAATAAAGGTAAATTTCTTAATTTATATTTAAATTTTTATGCACTTAGTTAAAGGCCTTTTTTTGAGTTTAGTTTGTCATTGTATATCTGCGGTGCTTCAATTTGTGTTTCAAAGGTAGAAATTTGACTTCTTCCCCCTCAAATGTGATGTTACATTTGTGGAGGGTACAAAAATAAAGAAACATTCTCTGGGTGTTTGAGGCATAGAAAATTAATCCAACTTAACTCCTGGTATTTTACGTATCGAGCCCTAAATAGCATCTAAGTACTGTTTGGGATTACAGACTCAGAATAGAATGAGCAAGCCCCTTTTGGTGTTCTTGTTGACATCAGAAAGCTCTCCTAAAGAAAAACTCATCCTCACGAGAGTCGTGAAACCATGAGTGTCATCTCATTTTCTTCATGTCTGTTTTAAACGCTGTCCTCTGCATTATCCCTAGTATTGTAAAGTATCCATACGGATACTGCTTTTGGTTCTCATATTTGTATTAAATAGAATACACCTCATACAGCATATCTCATTTAGTAAAGATTACAGAGGCCCCTATCTGAACTAGCAAGTGGGAGATGAATAATTTTATTGACTACTTTTATTTAAGGACTTCAGTTATGAAGCATATTAGAAAATTGTTGCAGTATCACAAAACATGCTGATTCTTCCCTGAATAGCTAATAAGCCATTATCCAAGTTTATCAGTGAATTCCAGCCATTAAGCCATTAAGTTACAGCCATAAAGTCAGTCTTTTGGTTTGATAAAGCAGATTGGCTGCTCTGCAGATGTGGACTTTGTAAGTCAATGAGATAAATAGAAAAATATTAAAGACACTATAAAAACATTCTGTATAGATAAATAGAAAGTTCTTTCTTTTTTTCTTTCTTTCTTCTTTTCTTTCTTTCTTTCTAACAAACAAACTTTATTTATCCCAGGGGAAATTTGGCTTTTAAACTTTTTCCACTAACACTCCTGTTGTTTTGGGATGAATGCAGAAATCTGAGAAGGAACAGGTATGGTCTCTGACTCATTTTGACTATGCAGTGTGTGTTTTGAACTATTTCTGGATGTAGATGCAGCATAAGGGATTTTGATGTGGGCACTTTGAATGAAATATCACAGAATAACATTTGGATAGAAATGATTGCAAATAGCACAAGATTGGGGTTCAGTTTAGGTAGCAACCGCAATGCCGTAAAGTTGATAATGAATATAATTAATAAACTTTGTCACGTAATTCTAGTCCAAAGCCATTAACACAACCACATCAATACTGAAACAGAAATGTCACTTGGCTTTTCAGGGAGGGAACCTGCCCTGCCTTTGCTCCCCACTTTCCCAGACCCCCAGACCCATTGCACCTGTCCAGAATCCGAACTCCGATTCCTGAAGTTGTAAAGGGGAGTGCTAATCACAGTATAAATATTCTTAAATCAAAGATGATTATACAGTTATCACAGTAAAGATAATGTCCTTTTCTTCATTCAAATTTCTATAAATCAAACAACACCTGATAATTATGAGGATCAATTAAATAAAATTTTGAAAATGTGAATTCTGTAACGCTGAAAACACAGAGTTAAACACAGTTTGATTTCACTGCCTTCATTCCTTCATATTCTCCAATCTGTACAACAGTGCCATCTCCTCTTTGCTGAAAGTTTTTGCAAAGTCATCCTTAGGCTTGTTTGGTTCCTAATTAACATGGTATTTAATTATTCAGAAAAAAGGGTTTTGTAAATACATTATCCTTTATCAAATGTTTGTGTCCGTTCATAGCATAAGCTTTCATACAGCTCAGCATTGGCTATTTTAGATACAGGGTGTCCTCGGGTTAAAAAAACGCCTCGCATTTGGCTTTCCAGTTTAAAAACCTTTTTTAAAAAACTTAAAAACGAATTTTGTTTAAAAGGTGGATTTTTTTTTTACACTCATTTTTTTTTTTGTTCCAGTGGGGGGAAAATACAGTATTTTTAAATTAAATTTTCCTTTTCGGGCTTAGTTTTTTTTTATGTTCTAGATTATGATTTTGCAAATTGGGGGGATAGGAAGTGACTTAGGCAAAGGTATGTTTCAATTTACCCCAAAATTGGGGTTACATCACTGTTGTAGGAAGGAACTGTGTAAAAAAACCCAGGCCCCTGTTTTTTTCATAACCTTTTAGATACATCATTTAACCCCGATGTCCCTCATAGACTAAATATTTCTGTGGTAAAATGTATAAATTTTTTTTAATAAGAATTACTTCGGGGCCTTTTTTTAAATCACCTCAGTTTTTTTTTTTGTTTTTTTTTTGGCACCTACCTCCTGAGATATGATACCCCCTTTTTTACTAAAAACAACCCCCACTTATATAAGGCATTCAGTTTGGGGGTTTTTCCCCCCCAATTTTTTCTCTAGACCTGAAAACTTTTTTTGAAAAATTTTTAAACCCATATTTTGGGGGGGGAAACATCATCAAAAACCAGTAGGTTTTCCTTCAGCAAAAGAATTTAAAGTAGGACTTTGTGAAAATTATGAATACAACATCAGCTGACCCCAGGGGTTCAAAAAAACTAATAAACCAGGGGTCAAATTTACTCAACATAGAAAAATGGGGATTGGAATTCCCGACATTTTGGATGGCTGTTTTCTTTTATTTAAAATTTGTTTTTTTGTGGAATAAAATTTTAATTTGTTCTTTCAAACTCCAATTTCTTTGTGAGTTTTAAAAATTTTAAAATTTAAAGATTTTGATTCCATAAATAAGGGATAGACTGGGAAAAGCAACTTTTATATAAAGGTTCCCAATCACCCACCAGGGGTACCTGGAGGGCCCTTTCCCGGGCCCAACCCCTAACATTCCCCCCCGCCCCAACCCCCGGGCCCAATGTGCACTTGGGGTGCTCATGGCCTCCTCAATACCTCATCAAACAAATCCTCAGTGCTTTGGTCTCTGCTACAGTCCACATCACCTCTGAGCCACATTGACTTTTCATTGTTCTTTTTCGGTTCTGGCTGCTTTGTTTTGCTAGGGGTCTCTCTCATTGCTGCCGTCTTTGTTTGTCCCATGCTTCTGTTCTAGCTGTTGTTTCTGTACCCCTTCTTTTTCCTTTGTTAGACCGACACGAACCGGGTGATCGCCACTCCCCTATCGTGATGCTGAATGGGGGGATTGCTGAACTGTGTTTTCAGAAGTGTTCACCCATCAATGAATAATTATGAGGGTATGCCATGCAAGGGTTGGCTAGTAGCATTATAATTGCATTGCGACTTGACAGAAGGTTGAGATTATTATCTGTGAAAATAGCCCAGTTTGAGAGGTAACAACAATAGCTGGTGAAAACAAAGAATATTGTCTGTAATATAAGTTGAGAAACCTACAGAGATGTGACATATTAACACTAAATAAAATTTGAAATTCTCTATGCAGTTTTATATTGTAGTTTCAGTTGCAGATGAACTATACTGTATAAAGCAAGATTTATTATCAACAAAAATCTGCTTCAAGTATTAGTTTTGTTAGAAGTCATAGAGATGAGTGAACTCTGTGGGTTTAAGTCACTATGAGTTTGGTGAAATCTCAGAAATAAGGGATGAGAAACCGAACTAGTTTTGGGGTGAATTATGATGTTGCAACACTGTTTCACGTGTCCCTGAGGCCAGAGAAGTGTCTATCAACCATGCGGACTGATTAGATTGGGAAAAATGTGACTTGAACTTGAGGCAGTAGTCTAACCAGTACATCACTGTCCCCAAGCAACTGAGGCAGATGGAGCAATAACAAAGAAAATACAAAAAATGGCCACAAACTAGCAATATGTTCAAAATTATAACACACTCATACAGCTCACCCGGGGCACTGATTGGCAGTCCCACACAGCTTTTCTTGAAGTTATCCCTTAGCCACCTGATGGCATGTTTCTTTTTTTTTAAATCAATTTGTGCAGATCCCACACTTTTTTCCTCCATAAGAAGATGCATTATAAATATTACATCTTGTGATATTCTTTTTCTGGGTCTCATGTGTTTCTAACTTGGGGGTAGGTGGGGCGGCTCCTTTAAATTTTTGTTTTCTAATTGGTTAATTGTATAATTCATTCACCTCGCAGGGAAATTAGCCATGTGCCCTAAATTTTTATTTTTCCTCCTCTTTCCTTTATTTTAAAAAGGGTTTTTTTTTGCAGGGCCAAATCCACCTGGTTTAAAAATAAATTTATAAATTACACATTCACAAAGTAGTGAGAGATTAAGCGGTCAAAAGTGGTAGGCAAATAATCAATTATCAAAACAAAACAAAAACCCACAAATCAAAATAAAACATAAATGAGACCAGAGAACCAGCGAACCAAGAAGAACAAAATGAATTTTTATACCAGTGAAATGGATTATTCATCAAATTTGGGATATTTCGCATTCCCAAACATGTTTTAAGCTGTTGTTCTGATGACATCTCAAATCAACATAGGGTGTTTAAAACCATTACCAAGGAAACAGAGAATACAAATACCTTTTAAATTGGGAAAGCAAAAAATATTGTGGCAAAACATAAACAATTTTGTGTTTTAATTAACCCACTATACCATTTCTTTAAAAATATTTCAAAATTCGGGATATGAAACCCCAGATTCCATATAAATTCTGGGAACTTTATAAAAAAAAAAAACATTTATAAAAATTAAAATCACAACATTAAGCTGAGTTTCCCGGAAAGATTAATGACAAAAAGGTCCCTGGGAAAAAATCATATTTGTTGAAAAAAGCTTTGGTGAATTTCCCCCAAACAATACCTAGTGGTCTTTGAAAATTACATATTTTTATTTTTTAAATTTTATTTTTTTGAATCTTTAATATACTTTGCACCTTTATGGTTTGATATTGTCTACCAATTATAAAAGGATTATTTTATGAATCTGAAATCCCCCCTTTCCCCTTTTTATTTAAAATTTTAAAATGAAATATGACCAAACCAATCTATTTTTTGTCTAGATTGATCTTTAAAACTATTTAAAATTTGGGATTCTGGCAGATCTTTCGCAAAGATCTGCATTTTTTTTAAATTCATGATTAAGATCTTTAACATTACTGTGTGTAAAATTTGGGTCTTATATTCCCGGACTGTATAACAAGGAGACAGGAAAGGTTTATCACTCAACAGGGGGGGTAAAGTCTGGCATCCATAATTTGGTTTAGAAAGTCTGCAGGCTTTTTACAACTATCTGGAAGGGGGAATGGAAAGTCTCAGACCACCCTCAGAAGACGCTGCATCTGTCTTTGTACCCAGTTTTGAAGTGTCATTTGGGGCAACTCAGCAAAGACAATTGAAGAAACAACTTGGTGAAATACAATTTGGGGCCCATCCTTTATCAGATGGTAATAGTTAGGTTCAAAGAGATTTTTTAATTATATTTAAATGACAATGTGATTTAAAATTTGAAAATAAACTTATATAATTGATGAACAAACTTTATTCTGCAGATGGAACAAACTCTATCTTTCATTATTTTTGCAAAAAAAATTGCTAATCCTTTATATAAATTATGGGTTATTCAAGATAATGATATTTAAAATACAAAAAGGGGACCGCCATTATACAAAGGGAAAATCTTTCTCTGTTGGGTTTTAAAAAGGGGGATTTGTGGATTTTCCCCCCCTTTATTTAAAACTTAAAAAACTCTTTTAACCTAACTATTACCTATGGGAAAAAGATGTTTTCTTTTTTTCCAAGTTGCCTTTTAAATATCTTCTTGTTTGTCCCCACTTGTTTTTTCCCAGTTGTCTGTGCCCAGTTGCCACTGACGGAAGTGTCACATGTGGCGGGTTGGGTACTAACGGTCACTGCACAGCAAAAAACTATTGGTCTCAGATCAGTAATTTATTTCAAAGGAAAATGGAAACAAAAACACAACTCTGAAAATATGTGCTCAATTTATTTTGGGCTTACGACAAATTTTATTACAGATAAAAACCAATGTCCTTTTCAGCTTTAATACTGAAATACATTTGAATGAATCTATTTCATTTCCACCAAGAGGTTTTTTAATCAGCCAAATCTGCAGTGATGTCTGTTGGTATCATCCTCTTATGCTGAATGTGAGTATGGGTTCAATTGTGTTCATAATTTGATTTTTAATTATTTTTAAAGTACCCGGGGATTTTAAAGGGTCATGTGATCTTTCATTCAATGTGCTGTGGTTTTTTTTTTTATGATTTTTTTTTCAAATTAATAATTTAATCTTTATTTAAATTCCCCAGATTAAATTTAGGGGTTTATAAGAACAAACAAACATCATGTGTTAGTAATGTGCTTTTAGGTATCATTATCTATAGTTGAATTTAAAAACCTCAAAAAAATTTCCCCCTTAGCCATTTGTTTTCTGAAACTCCCAATTCTGTATTAAAATTTCAGGGGACTAACTTACCCGTTTGGACCAGGTAGAAGGTAGAAAGGGGGAAACTCACAACACACACACACATTAAATTTTCCAGTTTAAAGGTGTTAAGAAATTTTTACACAAATCTTCAGAATGAGGACTGTTTGTTCGTTAAAAAGGGATTCCTGTCTCTACTTTACATATTGTATTAATGCAGTCATTCTAGTGCATACATTAAGATCCAAAGGACTTAAAAAAATTCCAAGTTTGAATAAAACATCTGTAGTAATTGCTCCAGCTAAGAGCCCAAGACTGTATAAATTGTATGCATGGATAATGTAAGATACTGCATGCCCCATCTCTCTTAACAACAGGGTGAAGACTCCGCCCTTCAGCAGTCTACTGCTCTAATATTTGATAGACATTTTTTCTTAAATTAGAGGTACAGTTATAGTATAACCAGTTGTTACTGAACCTTTCCCATTTGTTCTCCTTCTTGCTACCCTGTGTGCCAGTTGATGCCACATGTACCTAACTACAAGCTACTCTAAGTTTCTGGTGACTGAATGAGATGCCAGAGTGGTTGGAAATCAGAGCCTCAACTGATACTGATAAAGCACCAGTCAGTCATGTTATATTGTTATCCAGCAGAAGGGTGCACACTTTTTTTTTAAATTACTGAAACTGAAATTTTCCCAGTACTCATACTGGAAGTATGGAACTGGCTAGTAATTTAATGCTGGCTTACACCCGAAACAAAGCATACTTAAAGCAGCCCATTGAATCACCACATGTCAACAGTGGAATCATGATGATTATATTTTGTAACCCAGCGGGGGAGTACAAGAGTAGTTAGCTTCTTCATCTTCAGATGGTTTTCCCCTAGTATGCAAATGCTAACAACCTTTTAGATGATATAGTAAGAACAATCATACTAAAAGCCTTCAGGAATCAGTTTGTGGAACAGCACTGTTGGTCACAACTGACACTTTTGTTTTGTTTTTGTTGTTTTCCATAACATGTGCCTTGACAAAAGTAAAATGAGGCTTTCTCATGAGACCCTTTCTATGCATCTTGTTCTTGTTCTTTAATGATCAGGCAGGTGCAATTAGCCTCCTCCCTAAAACTACACATCTCAGCCAATTACAGCAAAGAAAACACACATTGTTAGACATGTCTCAGAGTGTCTTCTGCCTACCTTTGTCCATTTAAACATAAATTGGAACTGAGGCCCCCTGGGGTGAGATTCTCAAATCTCTTGCCCCGTGTGAGTCAAGTGAAAAATTTACATGGCTTTTTACATGTTCCAAGTTTGGGAATATTTTTTCTTTAAGTTTTGATTTCCCCTTGCTAAAATGCCCCATTTTTTGGACTTAAACTTTTTTAACCCTTTTTTGTTATCTAAAAAGGTGAAACGGTTGCTGTTGGCTTGGTTGTGCACATTTATCTTTAGCAGCAAGTTTTTATGAATGCTCTGGCTCAAAGGCAGTTATGCCCCCATAAAAAGAAAAAAAAAAAAACCAAGAGCTTAAAAAAAACCTTAGGTGTCTTACCAGAAAAAACCATTTAAAATCTGGCTAGAGAAAAGGAACAAGTCCACAGAATTTTTTGAAGGACTTTTATTAACAAATAGGAATTGCCTGGGCAACCCCAGAAAAAAAATCAAAAACACAGTCCATAACAATAGTCAAGTTACAGACCAGAAATGACTGAATCCCAAAAGAAATACAAACAAAAGAGAAAACCCAAAATATCAAAATCCACCGAGCACCATCCCCCTGGCAAATTTCCCCACGCAAAGACTGGGGGTCCCTCATTTTGATGGAGGGGGCCCCCCTCGGGGTTCACCCCAAAAATCCAAAAGGGTCAAAAAAGGAAAGGGGGCTAAATAATATCTAAATGGGAAAATCATTAAAAAAAAAATAAATGAACAAAAAAATATAATTAAGGAATAATAGAAACATAAATGATAATAAAAAATGAACTTAGAAGAAAAAAAGAAAAAAGGGGAGTTACTACTTGACAAAACAGAAAGGATCACAAACATACGGTGTTGATCTTCTTCGGGGAAAAATGTTACCTTTTTTTTTTTTCCTTTATTCCCTTTTTTTTTCATTCTAAAATTACTTTATCAAAAGTTTCTCTTTATTTAAATATCTTGTTTTATGTTTGTAAACAAGTTGTGTATTTTTTTTAAAAAGCTAGTGTGTTTTTTATAAACAAAGTGTTCGGTATTTTTAAATATTGAAAATTTTTTGTAAAATTTTGGGGGGGGTTTTTTGGGTTTAAATTTTTTTTTAAAATTTAAAAAAAAGGGGACAAACCCCCTTTCGGTTTTAAAAAATTCCCCTTTTAAATTGGAAAAAATAATTTAATAAAATTTTCTTAAAAATTAGTCCCATGGATGATAGTGTCAGTCAAATAATAAGTAAAAATAATAAATTTTAGTCTACTGGTGCCTTATTCTTGAACATACTATTGGATGGACAGCGGGGTGGGCTGCCCTTACCTGGCGGGAGGCGTGGTGGATTTTTTTTGTCTTGGTAAGAATATATTATTTTTTCCCCTTTATTATTTTTGTAGCCTTTTCAGAATGCCTCAAATCTCACAGACTTACCACTGTTTATAAAGTATTTCCATATATTTCCCCCCACCAACCCTTCTAAAACCCTCGGCAATTGGTGTAGTAAAAGAAAAGCAGGGTTAAGTTACACTTTAAACAATGAATTATTGATAATATTGTATTTAACAATATGGTATATTTTGAATATTGGAAACCCAAACAACCAAAAAAAGTGATGTGTAGTTTTGGGAAAAGATTTTTCTAGTTACAAAATGTCTCTAGTTAAGGCATCATTTGTGGTAAAACTTTCTTCAGAACAGGCTACCCCTGTCTCAATATATTACCGAGCTGTGCTCTTCTTTTGTGTTTCTTTTTTATTCATGGTGGGGGGTTTTAAAGTTTGGTAAGGGAATTAAACAAGAAAATTTATAGATTTTCTCCCCCCTGACCAATGGGGATCTGGTC
Organism: Polypterus senegalus; assembly: GCF_016835505.1. Classification (NCBI taxonomy): domain Eukaryota; kingdom Metazoa; phylum Chordata; class Cladistia; order Polypteriformes; family Polypteridae; genus Polypterus; species Polypterus senegalus. Next base: position 42,955 of record NW_024378170.1, read on the forward strand.
AAAGGTTTTTTTATAAAACAGTTCCAAACAGCGATCCGGGAAAAAAGGTGGACTGAATACCCTCACCCCCCCCTCCAAACCCTGTGTTGGAAAACGGCGTTTGGCCCTTTTTCCTTGGGGTTGACTAGAACTTAAGCAGAAATATTACCCAAACTTGTTTGGGGCATTCCCCAAACCTAAAAAATTTCAAAGACTCATTCCAAAAAGGGGTGGGGGTTAAAAAAACCACAAACTTTGCTGTTTTATCAATAATTTTCCCTAATATAACATTCTTTGTCTAAGTTACAAAAAAGACATACAAAATATTTATCAACATGCAAAATTCACATCTCAACCGGGACAACGGCATTTCTGGTTTTGGGGTTCCCCCCTGTCACAGGGGTCATAGTCAGGAGAGGTTGGAAAAGGGCGAAAAAAAGGAAAAGGGAAAAGAAAGGGGAAAAGAAAAAAAGTGTTGCTTATTGGGGCCTGTGAAAAATTTTTGTTTAAAAAAAGCTTAATTTTGAATCGGGACTGTACTTGGTGAAATTGTGTCGGGGGTGTGGGGGTTTGGCCCCCAAAATAAAATTTGCATATAAGAAAAACATTCCTGCATTAAAACATTTTTTGTTTTTTTCTACGTTTGGCTTTTTTTGCTTGATTAAAACCCAGTTTTACATTTGAATTAAATGGGTAATCCATAAAATAATGTAAAATATATTTTTAATTTATCATTATTAGATGTTTATGATTTTCACTTTTTTAAATTGTTATCAATATTTTTTTTAAATTTTTTTTCATAAATTGTTTTTCTTCTTTTCCAGTGCTCATTAAAAGGGGTGGTCCAAATGGGGGGATTTGCCCTGGCTCCCCTGAAATGACGTTTGTTTTCCTTGGGCAGAACCCAACCTCCTTGCCTGCTGGTGGTGGGGGGGGGGGGCCAGGTTGGGCCTCACTTTTTCCCTTAGGGCAGCTTGGGTAAATTTTTCCCGTATGAATTTTTGGGTTTTTGAATGTGTTGTTTGAAAAAGGGGGGGGCAATTTTTATTAAAACCCTTTACCCTTCTTTTTTAACCTAAGGGGAATAAAAGGGTTCCTTTTTTATTTTTTTTTATTTAACAAAAGTGGCTTTAGGTCAAGGGGGGTTTAAAATTTTGATCTTCGATTTTTTTTTTAAAATAATGGCAAATGGTTTTTGGGGCTTTTTAAAAAGGGTTTTTTTGGGAAAATTTTTTAAAAAAGGGGAGGGGGTGGGGCCTTTTAAACAGATGGGTGTTGGGGTCCCCTTTTAAAAGCAATAGGGGGGAAACTTTAAATGGTTTTCTGGGGGGCCATTATTTAAACCCCCCCGTCCCCCTTTTTTTATCCAAATATTCTTTTAATTTTCCCCCCATTTTTTTTTTTAGTGAAACATATCTTAACCAGACTTTTTTTTTTCTTAACATTGACTTTATTAAATTTGGGTTTTTTTTTTCATTTCCCCCTCCCGTTGATCCTTTACATGTTTTTTTTTTTTGCCTACATGTTTTTCTTTATTCCCCGAATATTGGGTTGTAGCTAAAACACAGGGTTTAAAATTTTTTTATAAAATGTTTTTAAATAAAAAAAAACAATAATTTTTAAATTAATGAAAATTTTTTTTTCTATAACTTTAAAAATTTCTTCTCAGTAAAAACTTTTTTTCGGTTTGGGGGTATTTTTTTTTTTTGTCGGGTTTAAAATTATTTTAAAATATAAATCCCTTTCTTCAGGTTCTCCTTAGTTTTCACCCCCATAAATTTCAGTTTTTTAATTAAACAAAATTTGTATTTTTAAAAATCGTAAGTGACCAAGTTTGCATTATATTACAAAATTGTTTAAAAATCGTTTTAGAATAATATTATAGAAAAAAAAACTAAATTAAATTGACCTGAACTAACATGCTTTTTTCCCCCAATTATTTTTTTTCGGGAAAAAAAACCTTACAGTAGTTCCTCCTTTAATGATTTGGATAGTTCAGTTAAAGAAAGCTTAAATAAATGAATGTATTGTAATGAACAAAAAAAACATATACTGTACATTTTGTTTTTAAAGCTTTTTAATCAATTTGGCAAGTTTCTTGAATCAATACCCTGTATTTAAAACCTGGCTTCTGTTTAGGGTCAAGTTAATAAATAATAATAAAAAATTTTTATTTATATTGCACTTATATTTTAAAAATCTCAAAGTGCTAAAGTAAAAACAAAAAAAAAAACAAGAAAATCTATGTATACTTTAAAAAAAATATCTTTCAAAAAAAATAGTGGGCTAAGAGGGGCGTGTTCTGCAATGTCGAAAAAAATAGGACCTAGTAGAAAATGAAACCCATATAAAAATTTTTTATCTTGACCTTCAAAATAATTTAAAAATTTACATGAGGGCTGGGCATCAAACAAAAAAGGGGTGGGAGTTCATTTTTTTTTAGATGGGTGCAAAATAGCTCGACACGGGGCGGGATGATGGTGCAAAAAACCTTATCAGTTGTCTGATTTTGGGGTGTTCCATGGGTCAGTGCTTGGGCTGCTACTATTTATAACAAATATAAATAATTTGGTGGCTTTTAGCGGTTGGGTTAAGTTTGCCAATGATCCAAATAGGTGGTTTGGGAAAAATAATCTGGGATCCTTTAAAAGGATTTAAAAGCGCATGCAGGTTTGGGCGATTCATGGCAGATGAAATTTAATGTCAGTAAATGAAAAAATTATTACACATTGAAAGAAAAAATGTTAGGTTTGAATACACAAGGGGAATCAAAATAAAAAGAACCCTTATAGGAAGGTTTGGAGTCATTGGGGCTCAAAATTTGACTTCAGACGTGTTCAAACCATTAAAAAGGCAAAATGTCAGGTTTTATACCCCCTGATGTGTGGGTACAAGTCACAGGAGGTTATCCCAAACCCTTTATAACACACTGGTGAGGCCTCTTTTGGGTACTTGTGATTTTGGTCTTCAGGCTACAAAAGGACATGAGCGGTAAAAAAGTCAGAAGGCGCTAGGCTGTTTCCCAGGGCTACTGGGGATGAATTATGAAAAAAGTTTAAAAAAGAGCGACCTTTTAAAAAAAAGAAGATTAACAGGAGACATGATTTAAATGTTTAAGATTATGGAAATTAGTACAATGGACTGAGATTATTTTAAAATGGTTCAACAAGAACACAGAAACTTTTGGAAACTTTTTAAAAGGGGAAAATTCTAAACATTTGGAAATTTTTCTTCACCCAGAGAACCATAGAAGCATGGAAAAGCTACCAAGTAGTGTAGTAGGGGACTTTAGGGATATTCAAACACCCGACCTTTAAAAAAATGCAACTTACTAACCTCTTCCATTGTTTTAAAACAACATGATATCAGCATTTTGGGGGAAACCAATTTACAAGACCAGTGTGACTTACAAAATTTCAATAAGAAATAAAATATTTGCTTATTTTTATTTTTAGCTTTATTTATTTTCCCCAATATCCAAAAGATCAAGGTGTCCCATATTGAGGTTGGGTGGCTCTTTCTTGTGACATTGTCACTTCCAGTCCAGGGGCTTAGTGACTTTTACTTTTTTGTTTAACATAAAAAAGCTCTGAAATTTTTTCGCTTAACTAAAATTTTTTTTCATTAGATTTTTTTCCTTTTTGCCCCTTTTTTCTTCTTTTAAATATGCCATTATAACAAAGCTTTTCTTCCAAATTTTTAAGCCATCTTTTTTTTGGGACTTGAATTATTTAGTATAATTATAGCACCATTGGTTAAATACACCCCTTTCGGGTTTTTTGAATTTTTTTAAAAAATATCTAAAAGGATAAAAAAAATGGATTCAATATTTTATCATAAATGAATGATTCTCTTATTAATGGATAAAAAAAATTTCTGAAAAGCCCCTCAGGCCAAAAAATGTCCCAGGGCCATGAAGAATTTGCAAAATAAAAAGGTCACCTGGGATAAAATTTTTGTTTGAGTAGCATGCTGGCAGCTCCCGGCACAACCATCAGTGCTCGTGGAAAGTCCAGTAAAACAAAGAAAGAAATCAGCCCTGACCTGATAAAAACCCAAAATGCCTAAATCTGATAAAAGTTTGAAACCTAGAGAAACAATTTGTATTTGAAATGCACTTTGTTAAAACCTTAAAAACTAGGGTGTAAAATTTTGTTCTTTAAAGTTTTCTCTCCCAAGAATTTTAAAAAGTTGTCTCCATGTATTAAAACTTTTTTTTGCTCCTGACCCGGACAATATTTTTGGCCAAAGACATCAACTGTTTACTCCCCCCTTTATTTCCGGTAAAATGGATCCGGGGGGAGGGGGTTTGGTAGCGCTTGATACCCCTTGCACCAACCCCAAACCCACCCCCGTTAAATTAGGACCGGCCAGCCCAGGTGACATCTCCACCCCACACTGTTCAAATGGAATTGAACGTGTGAGTTTTTATAAGGGGCTGGTGTGCCAATCCTGCGGGCCCAGATTTTTTCCCCAAGTTGGAGGCCCTGCGCAGTTCTGGTTTGGGTTCCCTACCGGACAAAAAATTTCAGGATTTTTTAATTCTCTAAACAGCATACTCCTTGTACCCTAACTTTTAAACATGGCTGTCTGTGGTGGAAGGGGTGTGTTGCTTCTTCCATTTAAAGCATAAGTACACGCAAAAACAGGTTTTGGGGGTGAAATCAGAGTAAGTTTTAGCCGTTTTGGTGAATACAACTATAAGTTACCCCCCGGGGAAAAGCTAACCTGTTTTGACAGGGACAACCTAGGATGGCCCATTTCCCGTTGTGAGGGGGTATAAAAAAAAAGGGGATTTATCCCCCCATTCACTAAATTTATTGCAAAATGATGAGGGGCTGGATCCCATTCTGGCACATCGGTCAAAAGGTTTTTCGTTGAATCGAAGCGAATGTTTTTTTGGAAAAAAAAAACCTAAGTACCTATATCCCACCTATAATCGGTTTTTAAAAAGAAAAAGATCAAAAATTGACCCATTTCCCGGTTCAAAAATGAACTTTAAATTTTTTTTATTTTTTCATTTTTTTCATTTTCTCAATAGTTTCCAATTCATAAATTTTTTTAAAATTTTTTTGCTATATTTTGGGGTTTTTTAAACTATTCATATTTTTTTTGAGAATGCTTCTAGTGGGATTTTCTCTGTAAAGTTGTATAAAGGGGGGGAATACAAAAGAAAATAGTCAAAATTTCTTTAAAGTTTGGGTATTTCGGGTCTTACACAATAGGAGAAAAGGGTTTAAGAGTGTGTTGTTCCCCCCAAAAGAAAAAAAACTTTCGGTTTTTCCCTTGGGTGGGCTTAATATCAAACTTTGGGTTTAAATTATTTTGCTATATTAAGACTTATAAAAAACCCAAAATTTATTAAAATTTTAAAAAAAATTTTTGGGCCCCTCTTAATTCAAAAACAAAAATTTGTTTTATTTTCCCTACCGGAAAATACTAAAAGGGCCCCCAACCCTTTTTTGGGAAAAAGGTTTTTTTTTATTTATAGGTTTAGACACAAATCTTTTTTTAACCCTTTCTAAAAACCATTTTATGGGGTTAATAGTAAAGAAAAATGTTTTTGATTTGGGATGGTTAAAAATTTTAGCGTTATTTTATTCTGAAAGGTTGAAAAACTGGGAAAGGGAAATTTGGGAAAAAAAGTCACAAACTTGTTTGGAAAAAACGGATCAATGGATGATTCTGAAATATGCCCTTTTTTTCCCCCCTCATTTCTCTGTGTCCCGGTGTGCTCCTGGGGTTTCAGGATTGCCTTTAAACATGCTCAGCTTTGGAAACAAGGTATTTTTGGGTGATGAAGGGAAAAGCAATGGGTTTTTTTTGGGTTTTATTTGTGAAGTCGTTGGTGTGGGGTTCTGGGGTGAGCGCCTGAGGTGCATCCCGGTAGATAGGCCTTTGGTCTTTCTGGCACCTTTTTTAAATGTCATGAAAACTGTCGGTGTGTATCCATTTAGATCCTCACCCCCTTCTTCACTTTTCAGCCTCCCTTGAGAAAAAAAATTTCTGAAATAAAAGGCCCCAGCTGAAAAAGATGATCCAGGTTCAAATTGGTTGAGTGGGGTCGAAAACCCAACAAATTCAGAAGAAGCTGACAAATTTTAAACATAGTCATCACAACAACAACTGGGGAAAGGAGACTGTAATCAATGTTCTTCCTGAAAACTGTAAGAAAAAATCTTAGTCAACAGTCAGAAAAAAAATCGTAACCAAAGGACACTGAAGTCATTTTAAACCCCAGAAGATTAAAACATAAGAAAAAATAAATTTCTGAAAAAAAATGCAAAAATTTTTGTATCATTAATCACAAAAAAAAGCCTGTCATGCTGGGATTTAAAGGGGCGTCAAAGACAATGAGTGCGGAAACCAACCCACCCCTGCACCCCGATTGAGAACCCCCCAAAAAAGTAAAATAAAAAAACTAAAAAAAATTTTTTTGACCAAGGAAATGGCCAAAAATTTTTTGGGCTTTAAAGGGGTTTTCCAAAAAAATTTTTTATACCCAATAATTTTTTTTTTTTAAAGGGTCATCTGGTGGGTGTGTCAGGGATGGACTGAAATAACAAATGGAGGAATGGTTCTCGTTCCCAAACAAATAGCTCAAAGGTTAAAACAAAGGGGCTCAAAAAACTGTCACTGGGGCTGGGCTGGGTTTTTTTTGATTAGCCCCGTTCGGCCTATCCAATGGCGCACTGGGGGGCAGGTTTTGGTGGAAGCTGAAGGCGGCCCTGGGTGGAAACTGGGGTACCCCAAATTTAAAAAAATCCAATCAATACTCCAAAAAGAAAAGTCAAAAAAAGGACTTTACATTTAAAAAAAAACATGCAAAATTGAAGATGGTGGTCACGGGGGGAAAAAGTGTAATCGAAATCAATTTTAAATTCAAGAAATAACCTAGACTTTTTAATCTTGGACAGTGAAGGCGTGTATGGCTGACCGACTTTTACCTGGGAAGTTTGTACCAAATCCCCTTTTATTGTGTTTACTAGCAACACTTTTGAAACAATCTACACAAAATGTTAAAATAAAAACAACCCGGGGTGCAATAATTTTTTGGAGGTCTCAACCAATTTTTGGGGGGCGTGACTTCCATCTTCTCAGGGGAATTGGGCGCAGGGGAAAAATATTCAGGTATTGTTATCATAATCCAAATAAAAAAATACGGTCATGCGGGTCCCATCATCTATTCTCAAATTACCCGGGGGGCCGACCTTGGACAGAGGCATGGGTGTAAAAATTATTTTTTTGGACCCCCTATTCCTTCAACACCATCAACCTCCCCTTAAGGACCTATGAGATGGGGTGACCCCCCTGGTATGGATCATGGACTATCTTCAGACGGGATGTGTTTTGGGGAACTGCGGTCTGACGGGGTTTCGCCACGGCGGGGCTTATTTTCCCCCAATCTATATACATCAGATTTCCCAATTAAATCGGTCCCATTCTTGCTGATGCACTGCTGTTGTGGGCTGCATCGGGTGGGGGGGGGAGGGTATAGGAAAATCGGACTTTTTTAAAATGGTTCCTCAAACCCCACCCTAAACCCCGAAGCCCAAAAGGAACTGGTTTTGGTTTTAGGGGCCCCGGGCCCCTCATGGACCCGTGATCATCAGAGGAAAACTGTGTGGGGGTCAGACCTATAAATACCTGGGGTGCAGCTGGGGGACAAATTGGACTGGACTGCCAATACTGATGCTCTTGAAAGAAATCAGGCGTATACTCGAGAAGGTTGGCGTCCTTCCATCTCTAAGATGCTGGATGTTCTAGGGGTTTTGGGTGGTCCCCTCTTCACGGGTGGTGTGCTGGGGGGGACATAAAAAAAGGGCGTTCTCCTGGACAAACTTGAAGAAGGCGCGGATTTAACATCTGGCAGGCGGGGGTAAGCAAACTCCCGTCTCATGGAGAATCCACCATCCCCTGAACAGTGTCATCTCCCGACGGGCACTTCAGCGCAGACTGCTATCCTTCCCGCTCCACTGACGGGTGTTCCTCCCCCCCATAGGCCTTTAGTTCCCCAAAAATTAAATTTTCAAGTTTGTTTTTTTAAAATTTTTTTTATTTTTTAATATTGTTTTTTTATCAGTATACTGCGTGGTTTTGAATTCCCATGGGATTGTAAAAACTTCCCATCTATCTATCTTCTATTAAGTTTCGAACGTTTGTTTTTATTTTTTTTGCTACTTTTTTTCATAAAAAAGTTTAAAGATGGGTTTCCCTTTCAGTTGAAAGGGTTTTAAATTGTTTTTTCCCTTTTTTAAAGTTGCTTTCCGAGTAAAATAACAACCAAAAGGCACAGGCCGCCCTTTGGCCTCCTTCCCTCCTGGGCCTTGGTTGGGGTCTCCTGTTGTGGGGTGGGGACAATGACAATGCTATTTGAATCTCTGTTTCATGCATGGATGTGTGCACATCCATTAAAAGTCCCCTTGCTGCATCATCTTGTTTACATTTATTACTGGTTAAAATTTGTGTATATTAACCTCCTTAACATTAGACCCAAAAGTTCTTGGCTCCAAAAAAAATCAAAAAGTGTTAGTTCGGGTGTCCTGGCGTTGGTGTGGCGCATCTTACAAAAGACCGGTTACCGGGCTAAAAAAGTCCCAAATTGTGTTAATCCCGAGCATCACTCTAGGCGGTGGAAAGGCTTGTAAGCGTCAGGCCCAAACATTAACTGGGTGATGGTGTAGGGGTCTTCTCCCAGCTTAAAATGATGACAAGGTGAATCTGTCTTTGGAATGAAACTGAAATGATCATGAAAATAAAATGATTCTAGTGAATCTAAAATGACTGTTGTCCTTTTCCCTGTGATGTGCTTTCATTTTTTTTTTTATTATTATTTTTTTTCTTTTTTTTCTTCTGACTTTGTACTTTTTTGTTTTTCTCTTTAAAAAAAGGACATTTTAAAAAAAAATTTTGAAAAATTACCCTTCTTAGGTTAATAGTCAGATCAAACAACAATAGTTCAGTAGGTCTGCCCATTATCTTTTTTTTTAGGGCGTTCTCCCTTCCATTCTTTTTTTGTTATTCTTATACCATAGTGTTCCCTCTCTCTTTTAAGCCCGTAAAAAACCAGTGTGTCCTCAAAGGGGAAAGTCTTTTTAAGTACTTTGTTTCCAACTCTTAAAGCCTTTGACTGTGTGGACATGTTTTTAAATAAATGGGGATCCAGGTCACCCCATCTACTTCATGAAGAACCTTAATTCCCAAAGCAAAAAAGTACAAAAGGCATTATACCCCCACCTGACTTGGTTTGGTTTTTCTCTAATGGGTGAAAGGGGATTTGTGAATTTCTGAAAAAATTTAAGAGTAAAGTGCAAAATCTGCCGCTCCATCTAAAACCAAGATTATGTCAAACAGTCCTGGCTTTTTTTAATGAAAAGGGGAAAGGGGAAAAGCATAAACTATTTTGTTTTTGTAAGTTTTTGATGGGACTGAACCCAAAATTAAAAAGCTTTCTCGGGGAAAGGGGGCCTATGGAACTTTGAAACACAGAAAGCAGGCATCACATTGTTAACAAAGGTTTTGCTGTTGGGTTTATGGTTGGTGTGATGTTCTTGGAAATGGACTATTGGTGGCCCAAAAAATCTTTGAACTTTGGTGCTGGAAAGACTGTCAAAGTTCCGGACAGAAATCTTGAAGAAATACAACCACAGGTCTCATCGATTGCCAAGTGAAGCTCAGATACTTTGTCCACTTAAGTCAAATTTCCCTTTAAAAATTTCATGTTGGGAAAAATTTTAAAATTTAAAAAAGGACAAGGGGACTATGGAGATTAAGATGGATAAATAACTTACTGATCCTTCCCAAAAGGGGTAGTAAACAGTTTCATACAAAGCCTGGCGTGCAAAAACCCATGGTGATTGGACTAAACAAACGTAAAATAGCAACCAAAAAACGGTCGCGTTACATTTTTCAAGCAAAAACCCGTGTTAACCTTTTTTTCACTGTTTCTTGTGTGAATTTTAAAAAAGGTGAAATCCATTCTTTTAAAAAAATGACAATAAAGGCAACCTATATTTATATCAGGAAAGGGGTTAGCATCCCGGGGCCCCTTCAGTTGTTTTTTTTTTTTCCTGTGATGTTCACTTTTCACAAACAGAACAGTGTAAAAAGGGGGAGACCAAGGCTAAAAGGTTTGGGGAACCCCCCGTTTAATTGGTTTTCCCCGGGCAAAATCTTTGAGGCATTGTAACGTTGTTACACAACAGGCCCCAAAACAGAACTGCCTCCCTAAGCAAGGCATGAGCTTTTGGAGGAAATAGTGCCCTCTGGGCCAAGGCTTTCCCCTTAGGGGGGAAAGAGTCCCTCATTTTTGGGGGGAAGGGGTGATTTTCCTTCCTGAAATAAACTCCTGGTGGGTTTCCGGGTAAGACCTCAGAGAACTCAGAAAGGCGTCAGTGCCCCCCCCCCCTGGGCAGATGTATAAACGTTTTTCCCTAACCCCTTCCCGCTTTTCCCCAGGGGGGCAAGACTCCCCTCCCCCAGACCCGGGGTGGGCGCCTACCCGGCTGGGCCCCGGGGGGGCATGGGCTTTGGGAGAAGACCCCCTGTCGATGAGCGGCTCCCGGCCTGCTGCAGGTCAAAAAACCTCTGGTGGTTGACTCCCTGTGAAGGCCATCCCTTCAGAGGTGCATGATCCGTCCCGGTGAACCGCCCCAAAGAGGTATACGCGCAGTTCCCCCTTTGAGGGCCCCTCCCCACCCCCGGTACCTGGTCCCCCTGCCCAAAATTTTCGGCTCGGACATACGGGGTTTCCCAACACCGTCGGCGCGGCCAACCCGGGCCTGCCTTTCCGGCGTCCGTCGGAAAGATAAAGGAAGAGAAGTTGGGGAGATCAAGATAGGTTGGTCAGATTTTTAAGTCCGGTCAGCCCCCATCAGACCATACCACCGTTTGGGCTCTTTTCTTTGTAAAAAGGGTAAAGGGCGCTCTCTGGGGGCGGGCCCAAAAAGGGGTATCCCGAAAACCAAAAAGGATTGGCTTGCCTTTTTGGGGCGGGGCCGGCCAATGCCCGGAACATGTTCCACAGTCCCCCCCAACAAATCCCCAAATTTTTGGGCTTCCTAAATAAAAAACATTTTTTGGGGGTTGATTAGACCCGGCCTCCCCCAGCGTCAAATAATACTGCTGTGACCTGCTGTATGTTTCCTTTCCCGGGGGAAAAAAAGCGGCGTCATCGAAGGACACGAGCGAGTTATGGGGCGGGCATTTTGTACCAGGCGCTGAAAAGTCGGCCCCGTGAAACCAAGGAAGGCCCCGATACCCCGTTCTGGGTTTCCCCGGTTTTTCCCTTGGCGGCCCCGTTAAAGGCCCCTCCCCTTTGTCATGTCAAGTGTGTTTTGGCTGGAGTTGGGAGGTCATCCCCGGGGCATGGGATAACTGGGGGAAACTTGGTTAACGGCGGGTTTCAAAACCTCAACTGCCGTCAAAAGGGCGTGGGACTGGCCCGGGACCTTTTCCCATTCCCCTATCCGCATTCGTTTCCCAGCCCCCCACTTTTTTTGCCTCGGGTCTGGGGGTTCCCCGGGGGCGACCCCCTCATTTTAAAAGGTCCCCAATCGGGAGGTCGCGGGCTTTCACTTACCACCTGGGGGAAAAGGCGGATAGCTGCCGACTCTTGTTTTCCGGGGGGAAAGCCCCCGGAAAATTGGGAACATTTGGAAGGGCAGGGCCCCGGAGGAGGGTCGGGATCCCTCCCTTCGTTTAAACAGGTTTCTATATTACCCTCATTGGTGGCGATTGGGCTGTTTCCCCAAATAGTAAACCAACCCCTTTCCCTTTTCCATTTGGGGGGCCAAAATGGGGGGTTTGGTGAAATTGGGTCCAATACCAGGGGACCCCCGGTTGGAACTCGGGGGGATTTCCCGGGTCATAAAAGGGGGCCTGTGCGTTCCCTCTCTTTTGTTTTGAATGGTCTTTTGCATCAAATCCCCCGTTGGGCGTTTTTAAAAAATTTTAGTGGGGGCTTCCCCCCTTTTTAACCCTTTTTTAAAATATCAAAAAAACCCGGTTGTCTTCCCGTACGTTTAAAATGGAGAACCCAAAAAATTTAAAATTCCGTTTAAAAAGGACAAGGGGGGGGTTGGCCCCAATCCCTCCCCCGTCCCCTTAGTAGGAAATTTGATTAAATCCCCCACTACCACCCGGTTTTGGGGGATGATATCGGGTCCTTTATTTTTGTCGGCAGTCCCCGAGCGTTTGGGAAAAGGGTTCCTTTTTGCAGGATTTCTCTGGAAATGCCTTTTTAAAAAAGACCCCTACGTTCCGTGCAATATTTTTTGGGTAGCGGGGCAAAAACCCTTGGGGAATGGGGGCATAATCACGGGGATATATTTATATCGGGGCTGGGGTTCTGGGGGTCCTACTTTTCCCTTCCTGTCGGGGGGCAAAAAAGGGGGGGAAAGGGGGAATCAGAGCGGGTCCCCAGGTTTGCGTTGTTCCCCGGGACGGGGAAAAAGCGGGCCCCCTCTAACCCCGGCCAGAAAAAGGGGGGCTTAATTTCCTAATGTTTTTGGGCGGAGGGCCTCAAAAGGTGGGAGTGTGCTAACTTCGCCAAACCTGCCCCGGGGGTCGGGTTGGGAACCCGGACCTTCCCCCCATGTTCAGCGACCCCTCAACAAAAAATTTTGGCAAAAGGGGCCCTTTGGGATGGGCAAATCGTCGTTGGCGTTGCGGAACCACTGCATTCTTTGGGTGTTTCAAAATCGTCATTCCCCGTTTCCGAAAAGCCGGCGTCGTTCTGGGTGCCCCGAAGGCGGGTCGGTCCCCCCAAAGGGGGGTTCCTCCCGGGTGCGGGCTTGGGGGGGCGGGGCCCCCGGGGCGGGGGGTCTTGGGTTTTTGGCCCCCCGCCCCCCCTGGTGCTTAAAAATTGGGTTGTTTCTCCAGGGGCCTGTTTTTAGGGGTCTTTCAAACTAGGTTCTATCAGAAGTCGCCCGAGTTGGAAGCGGGGGGATCGGATGCACCCCCCGGTGGGTTTGGGGGGGTTCTCGGGGCATCAGTGGGGATTTTTGGGGTTCCCGTGCGATTTGGTCCTTTTTTAAAACCCCTGTTTGGGAAATAAAGCCAGGCAACGACAGACCCCTTACTGCGGTGGGGAAACTGGTTTTTTTGGGGCCCTTTAAAAAACTCCCCTTTTTTTCCCAGGGTGCTAAAAACCAAACCCCATTTTTCCCCTCAGGTCACCCTTTTCCCCGACGTTGCCAAAAAGGGGGGCGGGGCCTTTGGTTTGGGGGAAGGACTGCTTTAGTGGACATGCTCCCGGTATCCCCAGGCGTTCCTTTCCCCTTTCCCCGGGCCGGGTTTTTTGGGGGCTGTCCGAATGGTTGCCCCCGGCGGCTGGGAAATCCTTGGCCCAAAAACAGGCCACGCCACTATCTGTGGGGTTTTCCCTGGCGTGCCCTCCTTTCCCCTTTAGGCCCGCCTGCTCTGCAGCCCCCTTTTTTGGGTTAAAAATCCCGTTTTTTTTCTTTTCCCCCCCGCCCGGGGGCACCCGGTTGGGGGCCTTGGTCGTGGGCCCTCCTTTCCGGGGCCGAACCGGTTTTTTAGAAGCCGGCGCCGGTCCCCCCACCCTCCCCCGGGGGGTTAAACCCCGGGTTTCTCAGGGAACCCAAAGCTCCCCTCCCCCCGGCGCCCCCCTGCCTGCTCGGCCCCTTCACCCGGTTTCCGAAAATTGTGCCCGGGTTTTGGGGGTTTTAAAACCCCGCCATGGAAGGGGGAGGGCTGAAGGTTTTGGGGGGCCCCCCTTTTGGTTTCCGGGTGAAAATCTTTGAGGCATATTTAAACAGTTGTTAAAAACAGAGTCCAAAACAGGCCTCAAAACGTGACTTTTGCGGGAATGATGGTCCTCTGGGGGGCTGTGCATCATCCAGGGCCGGGGCTTGGGGCGGGAACCCAGGTGGTTCACCTGGAAATGGGGCTCCCGGTGGGTTTGGGGAAAACCTGAGCTCAAAAAAATCGTACCGCCCCCCCGGGGGTTTATAAACAATTTCAAACCCCCGCTTTCCCTCCCCGAAAAAACCAAAAGTAACCCCTTGTTTTCCTCATGGGTTTTGTAAATAATTCCACCCCGGAAGGTGAATATCGACTATTTTTATCAGTGCCTTTTTCCCTTTGGGGGGTTTTTTATAATGTTTCACTTTGGGGGAGGAGATTCTGGTTTTATTCTCAAAATGGAAAATTGTTATCCTTTTCCTTTTTGGGTTTTTGGTGCATTTTTTGAAATTAAGGTTTTTATGAGTAAGGGGCACAAATCATTTTTATGATGTTTTTTCCTTCAGAAAATTTTACAATAAAAGGGGGATCAAGCTTTTATGGTGACCTGGATTTTAAAACATTCGGCTTTGTTAAAAAGGGGGTTTATGTTCAAACCTTTCATTTTTTTTAATTCTGTTCCTTTTTTAAACATATCTAAATCTTATTTAAATGGAAAAATAAAAAGTTAAAAAAAACCCTGGCGTTCCCAAAAAAGGAAATGGGGGGCAACCTTTTCCACCTCCATCCCTTAGTTTTCGCCTTTTTCATGGGTTTGTTTTGTCTGTTTCCTTTCCCATTTTTTTCTTTGGTTTAATTTAAAATTATAAAAATTGGGGGTTAAAAAACAAGTTAAAAAATCATTTTTAAAATTTTTCAAAAAATGCCCCTTTAAACGACATTCAGATACAATAAAGATTTTCAAAAAAAATTCATCTTATTATTGGCACATTCTTTTCATGGGTTTCAAAATCAGTGATTTGATCTGTCTCTTTTTTTTAAAATTTTTTATTGTTAACAGGCTTATAATTCCTATAGTCTTTATTTTCCCCTCCTTTTAATTTTCTAAAACGGGGAAAATTTTTTTTTGAAAGGTTTTTTTTTTTTTTTTTTTTTTTTTTTTTTTTTTTTTTTCCCCCCCCCCCCCCCCCCCCCCCCTTTGGGGGAAAAAATTTTGGGAAATTTTTTTTTTTTAAAAAAAAATTTTATTTTATTTTTAAAAAATTTTTTAAAAAAATTTTTTTCAACCCCCAAGGGAAAAAAAAAAAAAACTCTTTTTTTTAAAAATGAAAAAATTATTTTAAAAAATTTTTTAAAAAAAAAAAAAAAAAAAAATTTTTGTTTTTTAAAAAGGGGAAAAAAAAAAAAAAAAAAAAAAAAAAATTTTATTTTAAAGGAATGCCTTAAATTGATCTTTTTATTTAAAAAAAATTCATAAAATTATACTCTGGCACATGTCTTTTACATGGTTAAAAAATCAGGTATGAGTTGATCTGTGCTGCTATTTTTAATACATTAAATTTTTATTATTGTTACACAGCTTATAATTCCATCATATGTCTAGTTAATTTGGCCCCATACGTAGACTTGGTTCTAGGGGGCATCAGGGCTATCATTTATTTCTCCTGTTATCCCTTGCAAGAGTGATTTGAAATTTAAATTTAAAAATATAACAGTGTAACCCCATTAAAAATTTTGAGTTCATCCGGGGGTTTTACACTCTGATCACAGATACTGTACATGGAGCTATTAAAGATTACAGGGCTTCTTACATTTCGGTTTTAAATTGGTGTTCAGAAACAATATCTGTTCATTGAACACTGCGGAAGGGGATAAAAGTCTTTTCCCTGGGACAAGATTACATGTCCTCTTTACTAAAGGAGTTTTATTATTGCGCAAGAAGGTTGTATATGGCCCTATCCGATGTTTAAGCATTGCATCTGTCCCAGTTGTTTCATAAATGTACAAGATTTCCTCCGTAGTCATAGATACCTTCCGTTTTAATGTGTAAAACAAAGAATGTTTAGAATCTACTTTTGGAAAAAGAGTTTTAATTGATCATTTTATATTTTACTAGAAAATACCGCTAACCAGGAGAAGTTAAAGTAGATTTTAAAAAATGAAAAGAAAAGGAAACATTTTAAAAATAATTTAATAATTTCAATGTAATTCTTTTTCATTTGTAGAATGTTGCTGTCATATATAATATATAATATATATATATATATATATATATATATATATATACACACCACAACACACACAAATAAAAATCTCTTTCATATACAATTAAATCATACACATATCTCCAAAATATATACACAATACCATTACATATATACATATATACACATATCAACTATATATATACACATACATACATACACACACACACTAAACAAAATACATACATACATACAGATAAATATACATATATACACAATCATATATTATATATATATATATTATATATATATATATATATATATATATATCCTTGGAAGATAGCCCCGGACACACACAGGGGACACCATTGTCCATACCCGTTATTTAACAATTATATACAAAATCAGTGCAGCCACAAACCCCAAAGTCTAGGCTTTCAATAGCACTTCTTCACACACAGGCCCCGCCCTTCCTTCCTCACCTTGTTTCCTCTTCAACCCCCTCCAGCCTTGAATTACAGGGTGGCAGCTCAAAATGGTGGCTGATTGGTGACCACACCAGCCACCTCAACACTACATACATATATATATAATACAACACACACACACACACACACACACACACACACACACATATATATATATATATATATATATATATATATATATATTATACATATATATATATATATAAAATATATACATATATATACAGATTATTAAAAAAAAATATATATATATATACATATCTACATATATATATATACACATACATACACACACACAATATATATTATATATATACTTATAAAACAAAATCCCGTGCTTATTTAGGGAAGAACTTTTTTAAATTTTATTAGAAGAAAAACCTTTTAAACTGGGGGAAAATATACCAATAACTATCTGTTAGGGTCCTCTTTGTATCACGTGTTAGTTCAGCACTCCGGTTGTAATATGACCAAGCTGTGCACTGAATTACTGTTGAGAATGAAACGTATATTTTTGTCCAGGAGGAAAGCAATCTTGCCTCAAATCAATGGCAACCTTTTGTAGGGTGTGTCCCTGATACTTATTTGTCATCATAAAGCAGAGCCTTACTGGAAATTTGAGGCATTTGAATTGAAATGGGAGATCAGAGGTATACGGTGTGAGGAATATATTTAGAGTGTGGCTCTGCTGTTGTTTTGTGTAGCTGCCTTCACACAGCTTCTCGCTGCTTTATAAATGAATGACATAAAAAACCATCCTTTTCCTTGCTTTGCCAAGGCTGCCCTTTTTAATCACGGGTTCTCCGGGTTAATGTTCTCTTGTATATCCGTTGTCAGTTCAGCACTCCGGTTGTATATGGAGGCGTCCAGCTCACTTTGAGAATGCAACGTTAGTTGTCCCGGAGAAAAGCAATCTTGCCGAAATCAATGGCAACCTTTTGTTGGGTCTGTCCCCGAGACTTCTTATTTTTCTCGCGAAGCAGAGCCTTACAAATTGGAGGCATCTGAATTGAAATGGGAGATCAGAGGGTGTAATGGGGATCGAGGAATACATTGAATGGGAGAAACTCTAAGACAGCTGTGTATTCTTGTGGATTTTTCTGTGAGTATTTGGTGGCAGGTGACAAAGTTGCTTCAAGGAACCCGTTAGCTGTGGAGCTCAGCTCAGAGCATATTCTTTCCACCTGCAATTGTGTAATGCATTTTTTGAACAGGTTTGATGCATGGAAGTGATCACTCATACGCGTTTAGTCAGTTCCGGAGCTGCTCTCTTTGTCAGTTGTTACTTTTTTAATGTTGCTAAGACCCAGACTTAAAGTTTCTCGCTACAGCAATTTTCCCGTTCAAAGTGATCCCAAGTCGTTATACCTTTTCTTTCTCATTAAACTTGTATCTTCAAAAAAGTATTCAGCGTTTTTTTCAAACCTTTGGGGCTCTTCCTTCTTTTCATACTGGTCCCGTCAGTTCACGGATTGGGAGGTGATGATGTCACACACAGGCCCCCACCATCAAGCAGTGGTAGTGAAGATCCTCGAGTTTGAAAACAG
>NW_024378171.1:0-39630 GCF_016835505.1 Polypterus senegalus
AGAATTGAAGGGTGCAGTTGCCAACAATATGTTGTATCAGTGTAGCCTAGTCATTTAATTTCCAAAATAACTGGAGCATGACCAGAGATAAGAACTGCATCATCTACAAAATTTAATAAAAAGCTAAAGTTTGCTACCAGTAAAGAAATAACTAATATGTCAGTAACTATGATATGCTATGGAAAATAAAGAATATTGGCTTGATTTAGGGTAGAGAAATCTCCTTTGATCCAAGTAGCTATGATTGTTCATAAAATGTAAGACTATTGCAGTGGTTATTGACCGATCTTAAATAGGATCTAATACACAATTAAAATCCCCTGCCATTATGAGCTTATGCAAGCTTATTAATAGAAATTACTTGTAGAAAATAAATTATTTTATCAATTGAGTTGCATATATGCCAACCAGACCCATTTTAGTTTATTTAATATTCTCACCATCATGATAGAGCACCCTTCAGAAACTGATACTGTCTCATTATTAACAAAAGGGATTGCCCTCTGGATCAAGATTCCCACACCCCATTTCTTCTTGTTAAAAGTGGAATGAAGTAATTCTTTAATCAAGTTTTGTTTTACCTGTAACTGATCCATTGTAAGTTATACGTGTTTTTGGTAAAAATAATAAATATGGTCTTATGGAAGAGAATTGTTTTTTCCTTTTATGTCCATGACTGAGACATTTGACATCCCAACTTACTAACTTTAATGAAGTCTGCGTTCTATGGTCTTCGTTTCCTAGATTTCATCTTCTTATCTCTAAATATTTTTTGTTTTTCTTTTTTGGTGGGATTTTACATTTGTTTAGCCCATAGAAGGTATTATATTCAGTTTTCTCTTTCTTAAACAAAGAAGGATGATATTGACATAGTATACCAAAAGCACACAATTTCTCAAACAACACTGATCAATTATTTATTAATTATTGTCAAAAATTAGAAATACCTAAGCAACTGTTGATATTATAAACAATGCACATGTGAATGCTAATGCTATTACTGAGCAACAAAACAGTTTTACTGCCAATAATAAGAATTCTAGCAATAGTAATAATGATAGTACTTGAGAAAATAACACACACACACACACACAGAGTTTATTTTTGTATAGCCCAAAATCACACAGGAAGTGCCGCAATGGGCTTTAACAGGCCCTGCCTTTTGACAGCCCCCCAGCCTTGACTCTCTGAGAAGACAAGGAAAAACTCCCAATAAAAGCCTTGTAGGGAAAAATGGAAGAAACCTCGGGAAAGGCAGTTCAAAGAGAGACCCCTTTCCAGATAGGTTGGGCGTGCAGTGGGTGTCAAAAGTAGGGGGTCAATACAATACAATATACAGAACAGAACATTTCCTTAACACTAGAATTACCAGAGCCTACGAAAAAACTCGTAATTCCGTCCCACCTTAAATTGCTTCTTAAATCCCTTCACACCTCTCCGCCAGCGCCCTTTGTCTTCTAAATGTGCTGATAAAGAGAAGCTAGGAGCAGCCGGCTATTCCGTCCCCCCACCAATTTAGAACGTGCACGAACTTCTCTCAGCTCATGCCTTGATTGAGTATCTGAGAGTGAAGTGGAGTTTTGGAGTGGAAATAATAGATCGTTGTTTGGAACACACGCATTTCATGTCTGTTCCGTTTCTACAGTAATCTGTGTCAACACATTGTTAAAACAGAAACTTTTTTATATTCTAGTAGTAGATGACAAAATGTAGGCATAAACTATATAATGTATGAAGCCTGAAGTCCAAATAGCAAAGAAACATTTTCACAAGAATAACACAATTGCACTTTTATTCAAACATATAACTGCAGAAACAAAAAGCTGCCTTAACATGCGACATTGACACCAGTTTACTGTAACTGATTCCGTGGCTCAATAGACTCAGACCCGCTTGGGAATCAAGTGCGGGTTCGATCCGCCCCTCCGCTTTGAGAAGTAAACTGCTCTTGTCTTACTGTTTTACAATAAAAGCATACATTTGATTTCAGTCTGTAACAGCCGATGCAGTTTATGATCCTTGTAAAGGTTAGCTTTTTTTTTATTCACTTTTCACTCTCTCAGTCGCGTTCAGAATCAATCCATACAACCCCATCTGACACGGCTGTTTTCACTAAACCCCCCCCCGGTTCTGACACACAAACGTATCTCACCGTCACTTGCTTTTCGTTTTATTGAGTGTTCCTGCCAGTCCCCGCATGTTGCTGTATGCTTTTTCTTTTGTACTACAGGACATGCAGAGGAAAGAATGGTAAAGACCAGTAACTTCGGCGCTATATGCAATCATCACACACTCCCCATCTGCCCGTGTCGTTCAAGCACAGGAACATATATTAGTGTAAAAGTATAACAAAAGTGCACTTTTATTCAAGTGCACTTTTTCCATCGCCTTTTCCTGTAAGAAGCAGTGTACACACTTCTCTCTAAGCTGTGGTTTCTATTACACACCTGAAAGAAAGAGACAATATATGTGAAAATATAATAGCACTAATGCAATATTATTTGAAAACGAACAGCGTCAGATCGGGTGTGAATTTATGCAGGAACTGGAAATTCTCTGATCGGGACCTTCCCCAGGGAAGAAAGTACAGTGTCAGGTGCTCATTCAGTGTAATAGAAACCGTAGCACAGAGAGGTGTGTACACGGCAACAAGTACACGTGTCGTAAATGTAGGAAGGACGGTCCTTGGGTGTGTGGGAACTGTTAATATTTGAATGTGATGATTTCATATAGCACGGAATGAAAATCTGCACTTCTTAGCATTGCACCATGCAAGCTGTCATATCAATCGCCTACTGTAACTTGCTTTCTTTTTCTTCGGTTATACAGGTAGTTTTGAATAAAAGTGCACTTGTTTTGTTTAGAAATGAAGTGTCTGCGTGCACTTTTCGTGGCATTACACGTGTATTTTTGAGCATGCCAGTTTGAGCAGTGTAAAAAGTATTGAAAAGTATAACAAAACAACGGGCAGATGGGGAGTGTCTGATGATTGCATATAGCGCCGAAGTTACTGGTCTTTACTATTCTCTCCTCTGCGTGCCCTGGAGTACAAAAGAAACAGAATACAGACGCGCTATAGCTCTGCGTTGTACCACGATGCATACTAACGCCCCCCCACCCGGTTCTGACACACAGACGCTGGCGAAGCTGCCTTCTTCGTATCTCACCGTCACTTGATTTTCTTTTTATTCAGTTTTATTGAGTGTTCATGCCAGTCCCCGCATGTTGCTGTATGCTGGATAGAGAGAAGTGTGTACATTGCTTCTTACAGGAAAAGGCGATGGAAAAAGTGCACTTGAATAAAAGTGCACTTTTGTTATACTTTTACACCAATATATGTCCCTGTGCTTGAACGACACGGGCAGATAGGGAGTGTCTGATGATTGCATATAGCGCCGAAGTTACTGGTCTTTACCATTCTTTCCTCTGCATGTCCTGTAGTACAAAAGAAAAAGCATACAGCAACATGCGGGGACTGGCAGGAACACTCAATAAAACGAAAAGCAAGTGACGGTGAGATACGTTTGTGTGTCAGAACCGGGGGGGGGTTTAGTGAAAACAGCCGTGTCAGATGGGGTTGTATGGATTGATTCTGAACGCGACTGAGAGAGTGAAAAGTGAATAAAAAAAAAAAAAAAGCTAACCTTTACAAGGATCATAAACTGCATCGGCTGGTACAGACTGAAATCAAATGTATGCTTTTATTGTAAAACAGTAAGACAAGAGCAGTTTACTTCTCAAAACGGAGTTTACTTCTCAAAACGGAGGGGCGCAGGATCGAACCCGCGACCCCTTGATTCCCAAGCGGGGTCTGAGTCTATTGAGCCACGGAGTCAGTTACAGTAAGCTGGTGTCAATGTCGCATGTTAAGGCGGCTTTTGTTTCTGCAGTTATATGTTTGAATAAAAGTGCAATTGTGTTATTCTTGTGAAAATGTTTCTTTGCTATTTGGACTTCAGGCTTCATACATTATATAGTTTATGCCTACATTTTGTCATCTACTACTAGTATATTAAAAACTTTTCTGTTTTAACAATGTGTGTACACAGATTACTGTAGAAACGGAACAGACATGAAATGCGTGTGTTCCAAACAACGATCTATTATTTCCACTCTAAAACTCCACTTCACTCTCAGATACTCAATCAAGGCATGAGCTGAGAGAAATTCGTGCACGTTCTAAATTGGTGGGGGGATGGAATAGCCGGCTGCTCCTAGCTTCTCTTTATCAGCACATTTAGAGAACAAAGGACACTGGAGAGGTGTGAAGGGATTTAGAAGCAGTTTAAGGTGGGACGGAATTACGAGTTTTTCAGTAGGCTCTGGTAATTCTAGTGTTAAGACAGCATAATAATAAAAAATTTAGAAGTACGGTTTAACAGTAGATGATATGACATAATTAGGTTTGGATATTTTTAGAGTCCTGGAGACCTCATCCATCTAGCTGCCTCCCCATTTGGCCATGCCACGGCTGAAACGTTGCTCCGATGAAAGGACCCCTCTTTCCCATGATTCCACATGGGAACACACCAGATATTATTGTTATAATTAATATAATTAATCAGATATAATTAATGTAATCACAAATAATCAAGTGAGAAAAAAACAGCAGAGAGGAACAATGAAATATTACGTTTGCAAAATAAAAAAGAGCCTCTACCTCCTCAGTTCTAGCTACTGGTCAGGCTTAATTTGATGGATTTGGAAAACCAACTAACCTTTCTAATTTCAATATAAATTGTACATAAAGTTGTTATTTGATTTAACACAAAAAAATGGTTTCATCAGCATTTTTAATTGTTCTGATTTTTTTAGGCTACATACAGAATTGCTACATTCAAAATTTACAACTTCAACAGATTAAGTGGGATATTAGGTAAAGTCATTAGCACTTTATGGTGTAAGAAGTTGCTCATGACTTGCCAAGCAATTGTAGTTTATACAGGGTTTAAATTGAGTATGTTTATTCATAGTCTATTAAATAAAACACTTTAGGTCAGGCAACAAAAATGAGGTAACACTTTAGTTTAGGATACCACTACAAATTATTCACAATCAAAGACTAATACTTTAATTATACAAATAGTAAACTAATGTTGGAAATAGTTAAGATTGTGTATTTGTATCGTTATTGTCATTTTGCATAATGCTATGATTCATATTTACTTATTCACAAATCATTCAATATAGTTTACTCATATCTTTCTTTCCATTCTAACGTATATTCAAAATAATATGTAACACACTGGTTTCAGTGAGGATTATATAATTGTATTATCATGAGTCTGGCCATTTATGTGAGTATGCCACATCAATAAATATTGTTTAGTTGAATGCTGGCCCCTGCTGTGCACAAGCTTCTGTGAAGATAAGCTCTGGCTCCTATGACCATGTACTAATGAAAGCTGCTTGTGGAGATACATGGGTGGATATAGAAAATATTTTTTCCAACATTTCTGGTTTTCAGTTGTAATATCTGACTTTTATTTTCTGACAAATCTTTTTTGACATTTCTATGTAACTTCTACAGTATATACAGTATCTGCCTGCACACCCTAGTATTTAATGTCAGACATCCAAAGTCTCCAAGAATCAACACCTTCTAACAGCCTCCTGCCAGTGATTCCGAATCTCCATCACGTAAACTCCAAGGGGGAGCCTCCTTTAGAAAAATGTCATTTGGACTGTTAAACCCAAGGGAGACAACAAGCCTGATAACAGCAATTCCTAGAATCACCCCAGTCCACAGCCCATGCACTGCTGCTCCTAATCCAAACCTTCCTGAAACCATTTTTCCAAGGGTGGGATGTCTGCAAACTAGTATGCATTATAAGGGAAATGTCAGTGAGAAACTGTAATCATTTCACCTCAGGCCTATTTTAAAACAACTGACCCTAAAATCAAACAATTCTGATTTTGCAGAAATACACATAATAATCTAAAAGCATACTAAGTTTTTATTTGGTATAATAATACCACTGAAAAGATATCTGCAATCAAAGAGTTTAATACAATGAAACAGTTTTTAAAAAATGCACGTTTTTTCTGTTTAAGTACATTTAAATAATAAAATAATTCAATTGCTTGTTTGCAACATATGATCAAGTAAATATGTCCGTAGTTCTTAATATAACAAATATAACATGATTTTGTTTATGTCATCATTTAAACTAAATAGCACGCTGAAAACAGCACATAAAATAATTTTAATCACAGTCTACTAAAACCATTGGAGAAGTCTACTCATTATACTCTTATTTGCACTTTTTTCATGATGCACACAGTTCAAAAAAGTTGCACAATGAAACTGATTTTTTAAATAAAAATGAGAATAGATGGTCTGCCTGTCATAATCAAGCTCTGAGGAATAACATTATGTGATTTTCACTCATAGACTTTTATCATTTGCTTTAAAAGTATGGGAGAAAAAACATTACATCTGTGATACATGATTTTGTTTCTTTTTTCATTGTATTGGCTTTACATATTATAGTAAATTTGACACAGTTCAATGAAAAATATATAATCAATGCTATATCCCTAACATTTTTGTTTATATTATATCAAACTCAGCTGCATCCAAATCAAATATGGAGAAGCATTTGAGTAAAATGCACAATGTGAAGTAATACCAAAGGATGAACGAAGGTCCTAGAATGTTTAACTTGAAACATTACTAGTAAATTCAAGAACGATTTCAAAGGAAAGTTCCTGGTAAAGTGTGCAGTTGTGGGTTTCCTGCAGTCAGCTCTGGCCACTTTGAAAGAGTGTAGGAGGTACGTTTTCATACATCTGTGCAGAAGTAATGGCTTTTCATCTGTCCTTAGGTGAGTTGCAATGTTCAGTGCAGTTTCCAGAGCTTTATACTTTTCTCATAGTCTTTGATTCCAAAATAAGTACATTCACTTTCCAAAGATGGACTACAATCTTTTGCTGGCTAAGTTAAATGGAAATAAGACACAGTAACTATTAGTGACCATAAGCCACCCTCAGACCACAGGGTACATGTACTTTCTTTTTATAACCTGTGAATAATGTGAGTTGTCTCCATGTGTCTCTTCCCACCTCCCTGTCTAACTTCTTACATGACAGTAATATTTTCTCTCTATTAGCCTTTCCCAGCTGTGTTTACTTACGGCCCTAGTCACCCATCTTAAGTAAAACAATGCAAAGTGAAATAAAACTCACAGATCACAGTGGCACACGTTAAACCTTTGGCTACACCACCTCACAGAGAGTATGATTTTACCATTGACATACTCCCTGGATCTCTTTTGCCAAATGGAAGAACCCATACCCATATCTCACTCAGAAGCTAATTATCTGAAAGAAAACTTTGTTAACGTATTTATTAAACATTTTAAAAGTCTTATTAGAGCTAAGGTCTTTCTTGTGGAAAAGGATGGAACAATACTTCCCTGGATTTATCATTGGAATTTAAATATAATCATTTAACACTAGAATTATCAAAGCCTATGAAAAAACTTGTAAATCGTTTCGCACCTCTCCATCAGCGTTTTTTGTCTTGTAAATGTGTCGATGAGCAGCAAGCAGCCTGCTATACCAGAAAGAGGCAAGACATTCTCCCAGTAAGCTTTTTTGGTATTGGAAATAACTTGACCTTTTGAAATGCAGATACTGCAGAAACATATATTTAAATACATTGCACTATTTTGATTATAATTTACAATTATCCCAAAGTCCTGAATGGACATGCCATGATATTGAAGAAGAAAGGAAAAAAACAGCTTTGAAACATCAGAAATTTAATTAAAGAGACAGGAATCAGTTATAGAAGCTTCAATATGTGAATAGAAATATAAAAAATGAAATATAAATAAAAAACACTCTAGTATCATGCAACTAATGCAAATGAATGAGTACAGTACACATTTCTTTAATTGAAAAAGTGATAAATAAAATGTTTTTCAATACTGTTATTTAGTGTGCTTTGAAGTGATCAACTATTGATGGCCAACTATTAATATATACATTATCGGATTGTCATTCACTGTCCATTTCTGTGATACGTACATGATACAAAGAAACAATCATATCAGTTGTACTTTTCTACTGCTATGACATGAATAAAAAGACAACTAATGACTCTCATCTAATACATTATTTTGAGAATTCAAGCACCACTGAAGTTGTCCAATCAAATTAATACCTGATGCCATCTTTCTAGATGTGCACATTGACATTTAACATGTTAGAGGTCAGATGCCTATACTGTATTAGGGTTCTATTTTTGACTTCTGGCTTACACACAATTTTTCTGTCTTAGCCAGCCATCTACCAATTAGATCTGGTTTTGAACAGCCCTATCTGTAACAGAATACTGTATTTTCTAATGAACAGACAACATGTTGAAAAAGTGAGTAAGAAAACCTGATCTATGATTTTAAAAACTGTAAAACTTCAAAATGGTGTTGTGAACATAACCTGGTTTAAAATTTTTTACCAAGAGTAAAGACCTCGCATAGCCAGTAACATTGCAGGCAGCATCAATAAGGAAACACTAATGCATTAAGGTTATCCAAATAAAAGCCTTCATATCTCTGAAACCTGATCATCCAATCACAAGTCCAGAGCCAGAATGATGTTAAATCAGGCAGGTTTTCCCGTATTTGGTCTACAGAGATAACAAAGGATGGTTTAGTGCACCCCACCACCGCCTGGCCTGGCGGGTAATTACCTCCACTTGGTCCACTCACCTTCTTCCTAGTCGCACAAGCTTACATGGATTCTATAAGACTAAAAAAATCCTTCCTCGTTGCTTAATTTACACTTTACATTTATTTGCAGTGGCATGTATGGTTGTTTTCATAGAGTAGATACATGATCATAAGTGTTTTATTACTACAAACACAGCAAATACAAACCTGTAGGAAACACATATAGAGCGAGTTATGTAGAGTAGCCAAAAATTGCACTCAAGAAAGAGCAGTGTTACTTAAAAAAAATATTACTCAAGTAGAAGTAAAAAGTAGTCATCCAAAAAATGACTCAAGTAAGAGACTACTCAAGTACTGAGTAACTGTTTGATAATAATAAATTATTTATTTTTTTTAGAAATGTTGTAATAATGTGCAAATTCTGCTATTACCAAATAATAAAATAAAAAAATGAGTAAAAATAAATAACGTCTTTACAAAAGAAAGATGCACACATAAGAAAAAGTTCCAAATCTCAGTTTTTCAGTATTTTTGCAATAAAACAAGTATTTACCAGCTTTTAAGATGCTGTCATCTGTGGTCCAGGATATTCTGAATCTTGGTAGGAGAATTGCTGCTGCCCATATGATTCCCCTTGGAGGATGTTCAGGGTCATGGCAATGGGTTTCATCACAGCAGTGTATTTAGCCAAAAATCCCAATTCAGCAGGATTGGACCTAAAAAAGGTGTATAAATAAAAAATAGAACTGATAGGTACAGGTAGTCCCTAGGTTACAGACATCCAACCTACGACATACGAACGGGGCCACAGCTGTGACTCATGCACCTCAGTAACTGTTGCTCCATCATCTTTGGCCTGGGGACGCTGCAAGCGGTGGCTGGAGGGGCGATTTCACTGCCCGCGCAGTTTAGTGTCTCGGCGGCTCCCGGTGGCAAGCGGTTTCACTGCCCGCCCACCACACACAGGCTGTCCCGTTCGTTCTCGGTAGGCAGCTGGTAATGCTGCAAGCGGTGGGTGAATAGAGGCTGGAGGGGGCGATTTCACTGCCCGCCCACCACACATGGCTGCCCCGTTTGCTTTCGTTGGGTGGCTGGTAATGCTTGCAAGCGGTGACCCGGTTGTGGCTAAATGGAGGCCATTGAGGGTGAATGGGGTGGCGGGGGGTAGCATTGTAGTGTGCATTGGATGGCTGCCTATTGAATGGGGGCGATTCACTACCCGCCTTTGGCCGCACCGTGTTTGTTCTCGGTTGGCAAACGCTGCAGGCAGCATACTGTAGTGGAGGTGACTGTGAGGTGGGCTGGTGATGAACCGTCCATCGACGCCCCCATTCATTCTCAAAAGCAAGCCTGCTTGTACTGTTGCGCACATAGCAGGAAGTTGTCTCTTGTCAGTACATCAGACGTGTTGACAACGGGTGCCTTCCTGCAGTGATAGCGTGTACAGTGCTGTGCAGAAGAGCTCATCTTAATCTTTTGTCTTCACCCATCAACAATGTCTCTGAAACACAAATCTGATGTAAGTGCTGGTGATACAGTAAAGAAGAGAAAAACCTTCACCATTGAAAATAAAGTAGAAATAATAAAAAGTTCAGAGAGAGGTGAAACTCCGTCATTCATTGGCAGAGCACTTGGTTACAGTCGGTCAACAATAGCATTTATTAAATTTATGTATCTGTTCCGATTTACATACAAATTCAACTTAAGTACAAACCTACAGTCCCTATCTCGTAAGTAACCCATGGACTGCCTGTATTTCTAATACAGTATATTTATTATGCATTGTCCATGTTCAACACACAAATAATTACAAAATAAGACAGTAAATGTATTTAATTGGTAACATCCACAATTGTCATAGTCTTGCAGATTTACTTAAGACAAGTGGATTCACCCATTAACCACGCATTAATGTTTTAAAAACAATATAAGTTCTGTCAACATACATCTTTATCTTTAATGTTGTGCAAACATTGCAAATTGCTTTCTGTTCTTGCTGTTTTTGAATGGACACAACCCTTTCCACATCAAGGAACCTGGAGCTCCAACGGGTCAGATTTGGTCAGAGAAACTGCAGCTTGGATTCACATTCCACTGTTTCATAAGCCATGGTTGACCTACTGGTTTTATTCCACAGAGCGTGACATTTTGCAGAAGCAGACCGAGACAGCCCCTTGTATGTTTCATTGGCAGTTTCTGTGGCAGCGGCATCAACTGTTGATATAAGATTGAGTAGATGACACTTTTGGTGCCTTGGAAGTTGGTACTCAAGACCAGTGTTGTCATTCAAAATAGCAGACACACCTTGATACTCCACCGCTAACTGATTCTCTTCTATTGCATCATCAAGAGTGGAGTCTTGATGCTCCTGTCCATCTGTGGCTTCTTCCTCTTTCTCTTCACCATATAATCTTGGTCAATTTTTCCGTGATGTAATACTCAGAATGTATTTCCTCTAATGCTGCAGCAAGGACATCAAATGGGCATGAGCCTTTAAGAGGTCTACAAGCCAATGCAACAGAATGCCTCTCTAGAGAGGCTTAATCTATTCAGTGATAGATGACTCCTAAGTAGCTATGTTGTCTGGCAGACCAGCAGTCTGTTGTGGTAGCAACATTATTCACTGTGCTCAAATTTTGGATGATTATGCTCTTCACGTTCTTTGCAGCTTCCTGTATTTTTGAGCATAGTATTTTCCTTGTCATTACTGTACACTGAGTTTGCAAGGTTTCTATCATAGTCTTGAAGGATGATGTCTCAACTACAGAGAATGGTTGGTTGACCTCACATACAAACGTTAGCACAAGCTTGTCAAAAGTTGCCTGTGTCACCTACTGAGAGCCAGTGAGGGAATCTGTGAGTTTTGCATTCTTCATAGGTGGTTCAGTAGAAGAGGAGGACTTTTGTTTTCTATGGGAGTCAATTAATTCTGTACATGTCTGCATTTTGTTGGGGTGAACCCTCTGTTGACAGAAAAGATGGCAGGCTGTGAGGCTACAGGTGATTAAGCCATGAAAATACACTAATTTTCACAAATTAAGTTTTATTTGCTGAAGTTAACTTAATTATACGAGGGTTTGTGGTGAATAATGGATAAATCTGAGCGTACAATGACAGACTACTGTGGTTGCCACATTTCTGTATCTACTTTTCCAGCAGAACAAATTGCAATTTTTTTTAAATAAAACTAAACTTTGATATGATAGTTTTCTATGCAGGCTCTGACATTACATACCTGGACTCGATTGTTTGTCAGTTACCAAAACCATCGTGACCATTCATAATTTGCGATAGTTGGTAGGTAATGCTAATTCATTCCTCCATGGAAAATTTATTTTAGTCTGTTTAGCTTATGGCACCATTTAACGAAATGTTTACAAAACTAAAATGGTCTATATAAAACTCTTTAAAGACTGGGATTCTGTAACCTAACAAGACTAACATCCGCCTAACAGCAAAAAATAAATTTATGTAAAACTTAACATGACATGTTTCCTCAGGTTAGTCAGGTTAGAGTTTTTGTATGCTAAAATGTCCGTTTGTTTTCGCAGACACATAAGACATTGGATTATATAGCTCATCTTTTGCACTGTGTGTAAGCAAGATATGCTTTGTACAGTATATGAGGCCAGGGGTGTTCATCCTCATCCTCTTCAGTTTTAGCATTGGAGACAGTTGCCTCTGCCATTTTTCATGTATTTTTTTTCCCTGTCTGTGAGGAGTTTGTGCTACGTCTGATTGGTGAAACAGAGTCATGCGATTATTGTTGCTACGTCTGAAAATATAGCGTATCTAATGTGTAAATGGAAAAAAAGTAACGAGTCAAGTGTTACCCAATATAGCGGAGAAAAGCCAAGCAAAATGACACCTTGTATTGGCTAACTAAAAAGATTACAATATATAAGCTTTTGAGGCAACTCAGGCCCCTTCTTCATTTCTTCTTCACAAATGTACTCAAGTAAAAGTAAAAAAGTATGGTGCAGTAAAACTACTCTTAGAAGTACAATTTTTTAAAAAAGTTACTCAAGTAAATGTAACAGAGTAAATGTAACTTGTTACTACCCTCCTCTGCATATAGACACAGATAACATACAAACCCTACACAGGGAACACTGGGGATGTGAACCCTGATTTCATTTTTGTAGCAACAGCAGCACTAACACTGCACCATTGTGCCGACAAGAATACACAAATACAACAAAAGTATAAAACCGATACAACAAAATATTGTCAGTGTCCAGACACAAACACAAAAACATTCCACACTGTAAAAGTTAGGCAAATAGATGAGTAAACATCCTTAATGACTATAAATTCATATCATTTTTATGTGTATGACTGAGACAAACATCTATTTTTAGATTTATAAATATGTCTTACTGATACTGGACAGCACATTCATCATCCTCCTCCTCACTACTATCAGTGCTTTTACTAACATCCTGCAACTTTTTTTTTTATTTGATCCACTCTGTAAGATGGGTATACCACAATCTAGTGCTGGATAATGTTCTGTGGTTACAATATCTACTGGTGAACCAGAAATTTGACTAGAATCTTCATTCACAAATCCATCAGTCTCATCCTGCTTTGCATTTTCAATAGAGCATGGTGAATTTATATCACTTACAAAACAAAACTGAATTTCCAGAAAGGATTTTTTCAGAAGTTGAACTGTGAAATAACTTTCTCAGTGTTTCCATCTAAATCAGTTAAACAGGTTGTACTTATCTTTCACCAGATGACTCGGATATTTTCAGAGATTTTGAAAAGAATGCATGGGTGGCCCATATAGAGTGGTGCTGGGCTGCTGCTACACTTGTACGGGAATAGACCAATTGAGACTGGGGTCTACCACTGGCTGTGGAGAATTTTATGCTGGCCTCCAGAGAGCACTGATGAGAGGTTGTAAAATCTCTGTGCAGCTATATTAGTATTTGCCTTTTCATGACTTACTACATATACTGTATATCATTAACTAAAATGTTAATTAAATCCTAAAAATAAATCTTACCATCTTGTTCATCAGCTGGTGTGTCTAGCTCACAAATCCTCAATTTGATAGTTGGGTTGCAGTTTCTCTTGGGCTGTTCTTCTTCATACCAAGTTTAGTGTGGATTTCTATACTGTCAAAAATAGATTTTAAGTGAAGTATAGATTTCTTTTGTAATTTCACCATAACGACATAATTTATATTAGCCAGAAGTCCGAAGAATGTGTAATTGCATATTTGCTCATCTTTGTCTCTCAATAGTCAAAAAAATGCGTACCTTTTAAAACACAAAAACTTAAAACTATTGTTAAAAAAATGATGCAGGTTCTGCTTGTAACAGTTCAGTGTACTATAAAACTAACTGATCTTTACTGTATCCTCCCACTGGTTTGTAAAGTTCAAAGCAAACAAGTCTGAATTATGTGACCATTTAAAATATTACAGTTAATAAAATTATAAATCATATTGCTACCTTTCGATTTCCCACTGGACTTCCACTCAGTGGATTTAATTGTGCTTGAACTTAAGCAACATAAGATATAATGTTAAGATATAATGAGAGTAGTATAATGTCAGGCGGCTTCTGTCAAAATTTAATCCGAGTTTGATTGATGAGATTAAACCACGCCCCCTTTTAATCGAAGACCGGAAGTCCCGCCCCCACCCACCATCTGTTGTTAGTTGACCTTGGATGACCTTTCAGGAAGTCCCCTCCCCCACCACCGGTTGTTTTGTTGACCTTGGATGACCTTGATCAGGGCCCCTGTTGATTAATGACAGGAAGTCCCACCCCAACCACCGGTTGTTTGTTGACCTTTAGCCCAGCCATCTGTTTTCCCCAGGAAACTGTCAAGGGCAATTTGATGGATGCCCCCACCCTCCTTGAACCCCCACCACCCCGCCCCCCTGCTTGGCCACCTGCATTGCCCCATCGCACTAGGGCAAGTTCAGACATGCCCAAGGGCTGCCTAGGCCCCCCTTGAACCCATCACCAACCCCCACCCCTCTTCCAAAGACAGGTTCAGGCATGCTGCAGCCGGTCCCTGGACAAGTTCAGGCATGTTCCTATCCATACCCAGACTGAATGGCCTGCCTAAGCCTCACTGCAGCACATGATGTCTGGTCCCCTTCTTCCGAGGACATACAACACACACACGCTCCGACCGGACCGATCTAACTTGTCGCCGTTCCGGCCAATATTGCTTTGGGTAAGAATCCTGGTACCTATGTAACTATTATTTTTAAAATATCTATTTATCTAATCGATGCTATATCATTTGTAAACCCCTTGTATTTTATCTAAGCCAAAGCAACCTTTCCTTCACATTTCCGTGAAAATCCTTTCACAGAACAACAGCCATCTCACAGACAGGCTCTGAGTTTAAATTTAAAAAAGCCTTTCAACATCACACAGAAAGACAAGGTCTCTCGCAGCCCCCGAGGCACACTGAAATACAAACTGTCCAGCACGCAGCCCTTTTCTCCCAAAGAGGAGGAGGGAAAAAGTTATTTTCGATAAGGGAAAACCCGGAAATTTTCGCTGCCCCTTTAACTTTAAAAAGATGCAGCAGCCCTTTTGGCCATTAACTTTTCCCCAAATCCCAAATAATTTATAAAAAGGTATTTGGTTAAACCAAACCCTTTTTACCCCGAACCCCCCCAAAAAAGGGCCCCAGTTTTTTAAAAAAGGAATCCCCCAATCAGAGCGATTTTCTGGCCCGGGGTTTTTAAATGGTGGCCCCCGACAAAAAGGGCCCCGAGCCGCTGAGCCCTTTAACCCGGAGCAAAACAGGTTTTTTTTAATAAACCGTTAAAGGGAATTTAAAAAAACCCCGGAAAACCCCTTAAATTTTCCGGATCCCTTAGAAAAGCCCCCGGAGAACGACAGCCGTTTAAACAAGGTTTTCCCCCCGCCGGGGCCCGGGTTTAGAACGAAAAAGGGGTTTTTTAAGGGAGGGCCCGAAAAGGATTAATTCAAAACCCCCAGGGGGGCCCAAGAGCCAGCCCGGTCCACGGCCGCGCAGGGTGGGTTCCCCCAAAACCCCATCCCCGAGTTTACGGTAGGGCCTTCAAAACCGCCCCAAAACAGCAGGTTTTAAAAACCCGGAGGATAAAACCCTCATAAACCCCCCAGTCATTTCCCCCACCCTTCGGTGCCCCGGGCCGCCGCGATAAAAGCCGACCCGAGGGGAATTTTTCCCATTTGTTCGGGCGGGACCTTTTGAATCGAAAAAAGGGATCGAAAAAAATTTTCCCCCCAAATTTGGGGTTTTTTCCCGGGGAATTTTGGCTGAAAAAACAGAGTTTTTTCCTCCGAGAAACCGGTGGGGTTTAAAAGGGCCATTGAACCCCCGGGGGGCCCCCCAGAACGGCCCGGGGCCCCGAAAAACCAATGGGCCCCGGATGTTTTAAATTTAAATTCGAACATTTACCTTTATAAACCCCCATTTGCAAATGGGACTTAACGACAACCACCCGGGTTCCCCCACCCAAACGTTATAGCAGCAGTTGAAACCACCCCAAAAAAAGCAATCATTTAACACGAACAGTAGTCTCACACCCCCCCGGGCGAAGAGGGAAAACGGCCCTTTATTTTGCATCCACCGCACCGGCACGTTTCCCCAAGGGTTTTAATTTGCCGCGGTCGCGATGACCCTTTTTCCTGGCCCGCCCCAACAGAGTTTGACGGAAAAGAAATTTGGTTTAAAAAGGGAGACGGGCGGTTTCATTTTAAAACAAAATCATTTAACCCGTTTGACGCAGCAAAGACCCCTTTGCCCACCAGAACCCCGATTTTCTCGTCCACCAAAAAACCCCACCAAACGGGACCCAAAAAATTTTAATTTTTTTAAATTTGGGAACAGAAAGTCAATTTTTTGTCCCAGGCCCAAAGGGGACTTTCCCCTTTTCCTTTCAGGGCCCCCAACCTTCTCATTCCAAAAACCACCCCCCAACCCTGTAATCAGGTAACAGACCACCAGGCCCCAGGCGGCAACGGCCCAGGCCACAAACAAAGACCGAACCACCCCGGCACCAGACCCCCCGGAGAAAAAAACATTTTCCCCACCAAAAGGGCATTTTCCACCAGAAAATAAACATCTCAGAACAAAAAACCGGTTCCAGCGATCGAGAAACCCGGGTTCCCCCAAAAAGAAGCCCGCCCATCCCCAGAATTTTTCGACCGTTTCCTTTTTAATGAAATAGCCAGCGGGTTCCACGGCGGAACCCGGAGATTATTTTTCGGACATTTCCCAAAAAAGATTTTTTACAAGTTTAATCAAAGCTAACCCCCTTAATTTTTGCCCTTTTTTAAAATTTCGATTTTGATGGAAAATTTTTTCCCAAAAATTATTTAACCTTTATCAACTTATTCAATCAATATTTTTTTTTCCAGCTTTAACGGTTCGGGGTTTTTCCCCGGGGTTCAACAGAGGCCCTTTGACCCCCCCGGGCCCCCCGCCCGGGGCCCCCAAAGCCGGAACCAGGGAATTTGTAAACCCCCGTACCCACCGTTTCCCTTTAATTATCGGTTTTTTAATTTAAAATTTTTTAGGTCTCCTTTTTACTAAACATTTATATTGAAAAAAACCCCAGATTTGAACCCAAAAAATCAAATTTTAAACCATTTTAGACCCCAGAAAAAAGGGGTTTTAAACGTTAAAATAGCATTCCTTTTTTCATCGAGGAACCCCCGAAAAAAAGGCCCGCGGAGCCCACCGGGCCGGACCTGCCAAACACGCCGGGTAAACAGAGGATTTTTTTAGCAACAGTCACACACAACATGCCCAAGCGAGGGGTGGCCCTGTGGTACCCTTTTTTGGGGCCCCAGGTCAAC
This sequence comes from Polypterus senegalus, assembly GCF_016835505.1. Lineage (NCBI taxonomy): Eukaryota > Metazoa > Chordata > Cladistia > Polypteriformes > Polypteridae > Polypterus > Polypterus senegalus. The sequence goes on from NW_024378171.1 coordinate 17,507, forward strand.
GCCATCCTTGAAAACCCCCCTTTTCCTTTTTAAAAAAGCCCCCCGGGCCTTCAGGCCCGGGAAAGGGTTTAAACCTGTTTCCCCAAGATTTCAAAAAGCCCCCCCAAAACCCGAAACAGCGACCGGGGCACCCCCAAAGGGTTTCCCAAATTAAAATTTGACCGCCCACAAACAAAGATAAAAACCCCCCCAAAATTTTACTTGCCCACAGAGAAAAACCGGGGATAAACCTCCCCCAAAAGCCCAAAGAACCACGTTTCCCGAGGAAACACCCGCCCCCCCGTTCCAGTTCAGGGGTTTAAAGAGGGGGGAAAAACCGCCACCTTCCCGGGCGAGGCCACGAGTCAATCAGCCAAATTACCCGGAACGGGCCCCTTTTTCCCGTTCCCCCCGGGTTTCGGAAGAAATTAAACCGAGCCCAAAAGGAATGCCCGCCCTTTCCCAACAACAAAAAAGTCAATTGAAAAAAACCCCAAAAAACAACGCGATTTACCCTAAAAATCTTTGCGAGAAAAAAACATTGAAAGGAAAACCAAAGAAAACCCTGAAAAAATTTTTTTGGGCCCCAGTTCGAAAGTTCAAAGAAAAAGAGTTCTTTTTAAACAAAAAAAGGCTTGACACGTAAAACTGAAAAACAGAAGAATATTTAACGAACACCAGCTTTGGGTTACGGCCCGACCATTTATAATTTTTATTTTGTTATAAACGATTGCGTTTTGTTTTTGCCCCAATTTTTGTTTTCCCTTTAAAAATTTAGAAGCAAGAAAAACCCATCCCACTAAAAACAGGGGAGCACAGGGGGCCCGGATCCTGTTTTTTTTAACCGGGGTTGGGGGGAACACCAACAAATGAACAGGGGAACCCAACGAAACCCGGTTTTTAACCTTTCCCCAACCAACTCCGGGTTTTCTTAAGTTTTCCCCCGGGGATGACCCGCAGGGGAAGCGAAAAGTTTCCAGAATTTTTCCCCTTGTAAGGTTCCAATAAAATCCAGCCCGGCCCCCGGGCACCCAACCCGTCAAGGCAAGCCTGTCCCCCCCAGGTTTTCAGAAGGACGAACCCGGGGGGCTTTTTCCTTTCTGATTAACCATTCACAATGCCCCATACTCCCAGACCTTGGGTTTTTTTATGCAGAAGACATTTCACAGACCCAATAAAAACATCCATCAAAAATGTTCTTGACATTTAAAAGGGGGCCCCAAACAGGCCCTGGGGGTCTTTTAAAGAGTCTTTTCCCCCAAGCCGGCCGGATTTGTTGGGCTATAAAAAATTTTTTAACAACGGTTTTGAATGGTTAAAATCAACATCTCCCGGGATGCTCCCCGATCAGGCATGATGGTCTAGACCAGACTACCCCCGATGGCCCTGTTTTTACCTGGAGGCTATCGTGGCTACCGAAAATACTCTACCACTAACAGCTAACCTCCAGACCAATTTTTCGGCCAGACCTTTTTATGCCTTTAACTGACCAGATCCAGGATCCTGAGCCCAGGACCCCCCATGGTGATATGGTTTTGGTTTTGGGTCGCTTCCTGGGGAACCGGAAATTAATTTTGATTTTGTAATGATGTTTCCCGGGGCCCCCAGGGAGGGGGAGGAGAAACCATTCAGGCCGGGGATGACCTGGCAAGGCACCAATCTTAAAATATCACCCAAGGATGGGATTATGCAGACCTTTGGCCCCCGAACAAAATGACGGACCCTGATTGAGACATTTTAAAAGGGTCCCAAAAGCTGTTCAAGAGTTTGATTACAGTTCTGCCGGGTATAATAAACCCTAGGGACCCAAAAAAACCGGCAGGGGTGTTTAAAAGACCAACCCAGCCAGAAAGGGTTTGGGTTTGTTTGACACTGGGCCGCTCAGCAACAGCGGGTTTTGTTTTCCACAAACCCGGGGTCAGGGGTCTAGTATTTAAAAACTTTTGTGCTGTTTAACATCTTTCTACTTTTTCTCAGATTCACGCCTTTACCCAAAATGCTGTCGATGATTGGAAAAAAGAACAGTCTATTCAGGGGTTGATTGTCCCAAACCTTTTAAACATGGATGCTGACTCTTTCTCAAAAAAAACCTGAAATAGCTGAGACTTTCAAACGCCATTTTATGGACCCAATAGGTCTGATGGACCTTCGTTGTTGAAAAATTTTTATAGCCCAACAAATCCAGGCCGCTTGGGGCAAAGACTCTTTGAAAAGAGACTCCCACCCCACCGCCTGATTGGGCCTCCTTTGTGTCAAGAACATTTTGATGGATGTCTCTTATTCGGTCTGTGAAATGTACTTCTGCATAAAAACCTAAGGTCTCGGGAGTATGGTCATTGTGAATAGTTAATACAGAAAAGAGAATACAGAACACACACCGCACTTGTCCTATCTCTTCTGAAAACCCTAGGTGAATTTTGAACATCATGTCCTATGACTGGTTAACACTGTGGACACAGGCGCTAGATCTCCGTCATATGGACCATTACAGAGTAAAGATTCTAGAATCTTTCGCACTCCATTACGAGATCCATAGCACCCACAGGAAGTTCGACAATTAAGTAAAGACCCTTTAGTTGGTCAGAATCATGGGTTAGTGCCCAGGTCCATATTCTAAAACATCTTCGATTATATCTATTTCGTTAGCATGTCGGCGCTGTTCATTTTCAATATAGGTGGTATACTTCCCTGTCAAAAGGTTAAAATAAAACAGAGATCCGAGATACTCCTATTGCATCCGCAATATTTGTTATTAAGTGTATAGGTTTGTCTTGCATTCTAATTCTTAAAGCGGTATCAAACTATTGTTAATTTCAAAGCAAAATGCAACCAATCATTTTGTTTATAACTAAATTAAATAATCCTTATAAATAGATCCCGTGCTTGATAATACTTAACACTAATTGATATCATTAAATGATACTTCTGTGTTTTATTCGGTTTACTATTTATTATTTTTAATTTGCCTTTTTGTTTTATTAAAAAATGAACTCTTTAAGACATATTCAGACTATTCCAGACTACGCATGTCAAAAAAGCTTATTTATTTCAAAAGGTTTCTTTTCGTGCTGGTTTTGTCACCTATCAATGTTTTTTATACATCACAGCAGTTTTTCAAATTGTAATAACTCCTTTATAACTCCACTTTTCATGTAATTATTTATTTCATAATTAACTTTATTTATTTATTTAGGCATAAATGTCCTTACCAGTCTAGTTCATATTCTAAACTCCAATATTTAATATTCTTCCTGAATCAGGAGGAACACAAACCTGACTTTTAGTTCCAGATAAGATTCTAACAATAACCGGCTCATGTTAATCAGCCTCATACTAGCAGATGTTAAATAACGTTTTTCCCTAACTCTTTGCAACCCCGTGGAACTGGTAAACAGATGACAGTTTAGCTGATAATATACCTCAGAAAACGTAGGTTCTGTTGTAGTGTGCTGTGATTTTGGGGTGATCCCTTGTTGATCCGGTCTTAATTATGTTTTTAATCTCCTCTGTGACTTAGTATTTGTAAATTTTAGTTTTACTATCTTATATTTGTGATATGGGCGAGTCAATGTTACATTTTGGAATAATAATGTCTAGCGTAACTCTGCCCCTGACTATGATCCCTGCACAAACCCTGGTCCTTTGACTCGTATTCAAGACGTTTGCAGACACTTGTTGACTCTTGGAATCACAGTTTAAACTTACATTCCCTTCACCCTGAATGCTACCAAAACCAAGGGTGCTTTTTCACAAACAGAGGGAAAAGCAGTTTTCAATGATAGCTGTCCTATGTAACCTGGACTAACTAAAAGAAAGAATAAACCACAAAGTTTTAGTAAAATTTTAATCCTTGTAAAACACATATAATATTATGTAACTATTTACTAAAAAAATGTCCATCCTGATTTGCCTAACGTGTCCAGTATAAGCCTAATCATCGGCCCTGTAGTGTACAGGCTCCTATAACCTACTATAACCATTCTTATTTTCAGGGGTTCATAACTGATGTAAAATGGAAGGCTATTACCAAGCATTAACAGAATTTCTAAAACTTTGTATTATACAAAGCATCCTAAGTACCAAAGTGATTATAGCCTGTTGATGAAAATGCGGTTTTAAATTAAAGCCTGAACAAAATAACTGTTTTCTATTCAAAATATAAAATGTTTAGTAAATAAAGAGAGACTAAATACAATTTATAACAAAATGGAACACCGATGAACGGCTGAATAACCAAGGAAATCTAATTTAGCTTGAAGTGCCACAGAGCGTTTTACAAATAATCCCCTACAACCGTAGTTCTCAAACTGTGGGATGGCCCCTAGGGGCAAGTAACAAAAAGGGGCAAAGATGTGAAAAAACAAAGAATCAAATATGAAAAATACATCTATTGAACCGAAAACAAAATAACTTGAACTACATTCTGATACTAGAAAAATAAATATTGAGTTAGATAAAAGTTGATAAAAGTTAAGTAATTATAATAAAATATGCATCTATGGTATATCATTAATTTTAAAAAAGGACATATTGGTAATAGTGGTCTACTTTCAAAAAAAACGTTAAGGGCTCGATTAAAACTGTTATGAAAACTCTGTTCAAAAAAGATATGCTAGAAGATATCAGATGTCTCCAGTTCCTACCCAGTTCCTTTACGGACTTTATACTGGCTATTATCATTTAAAATGAGATCAGTCAAGAAAACTGCTGGAAAAATGGGCAGAACTCTTTTGGAAACAAGGATTTTTCTTATGTTTTAAAATCGGTCCTTTACAAAGATGCTTTTAGATGCTTTATTTTCTAAAGATGTTTTATTTTCATGTTAAAGCAACTGGTCATTTTACGTGACTACTAAAAATGTTTTTTTTTTTTTTCTTCTTTCTCCAGGTAACAAAATACATCTAGCAATACCAGGTTGTGTGGCGTTCAGTGCTTTTGTTTTATGGCTCTGTGTATCTGACCTATAATACTTTTCTCTTGCCTGTTATGGAGCTCACTCTGTCTAATTACCTGAAGTTACAGGAATTGGGAAGTGATGAACTATTTTGGTAAGAATATGTGTTAAGGTCTACATAAGAGAGTATAAAGGGCACAAGTGTCACCCTAGGACCCTAGCATGACAAAACAAAAATCATAATTGAGCTTTTCTGTTTAACTTTTAATTAAAAATAGTGAAAATGCTTTCCAGTTATCACCTGTGTTAATAGAAATAATTTTAGTTTTTGAGTAGACAGAAAATATCAATTTTGTGCTAGTGTAACAACAGTGAGTGCTTTTACATGCACGTACAAAACTGGGTTAAGGTGAGTAATCTGTCTTAAGGTAGAAACCTGCTTTCTTAAATCTCCGTTTTAATGCACAAGTGTATTTACAGAGTTTTCCTTTGTCAAAAGGCTCCTATGTTATAGAAATGAGCTAAGGAAAAATTAAAATCATCACTGACCGCAGCAAATCCTAAAACACACGTGGAATCTGTCTCTTGTGCAGTGTGGGATTACTTTTAAAAATAACTTAATTATATTACTCGCACGTCTAAAATCACCCGGCCTTTGTGGGGCTACTATTCCGTATTAAAATAATTACTTTTCATTTAGCGAAATGAATGAAAACACAGTTGCCTTATGTCTATTAAGCATTCGCTTCGATATATGCTCCTGGATCCCGTTCATCATTGGAGGCTGTCTCCAACCGGTTGTAACAAATGAGAGTTTATAAAGTTAAAATGTTTCGATATCCCAGACTTTTAGAAACATGCGGACCCTGGTGCAGACATTCCCCTGCTACAGTAAGCCCGATTCGAAAGAGTACGCATTTCACAAACGGGACCCTTCTGTACGTAGTTCAGAATACTGACCTCTTACTACGCCAGCGCTGATACACAACCGGCCTGCGCTTTTAAACCATGCCTGAGTATTCTCAGAGAAGAGGCTCTGTTTGAATTTTCAGACGCCGAGACAAAAACTACTTGATTGTAAAGCCCTTTTCGGTATGAAAATGCTAATATTGTTTGCTTCAGTCCTATGAATTTGTACATTAATCGTCGTACACGCAGATAGATGGATATAAATGCTACATCTTATATTATACGCTCATGCGTCTACACGAGTGCGCACGCGACGCACGCACTTGAGAATAAACTTGGAAATTATTCATAGTAAGAATAAAATATAAGGGTTCATCCATCCGTTTTCTAAAAACATACTTGTTTGGCGCATATAATAATCAAAAATATGCCATACCGTGATCCTTGATGTTTCCGACGAGATTCGTGTCCTCTTTCAGTATTAACGGCCTGCTGAGTAATGGACCAGTCTGAACACTTTTATAGACCCAAAAAGCTGGGTGTTTTGGAATGTGCCCCAATCATTTTAATCGGACATCCGTATAATGGCCTTTGTCCGGTGTCTAGGCACCACTTTCGGCGGACGCTAAAAAAGTCAGGAATTTGGTTAATAGATTTGTTTAAACATCTGTACGTATCTCCGCAAGACCTTTTCACCTTTGCAAAAATTTTGATCCGGTCACAAAGTTAAGGGTTATCCGGAATTTGATTAATAGATTCCGTTGTAACTGGTAGATTTGATTAAACAGACGCATTCTGTTTTGCTCCGAGGTTAAAGGTCATCAACGTCCTGAGCCAGCCTAACTGCGGAAGTGCCACCGATTCCCCAAAGACCACAGCCCGAGATATCCGCTCTGATTAAGGCATTCAAACTTTTAGAAAAAACTAAACGCCTTTCTTCATGAGGGGAGGATTAACAGGGGTAGAAAAAGGGTTGGTTTTAGATCGATTTTAATACAAATTATAAATATATTAATTCATTTAGCATGTAGACGTCTCCAACGTGAATTATAAGGGAACTGCTGCATCTTATTTAACTGTGTGATTTTTAAAGGTCTTATAGCGAACTAGTTATCACGTGTTTTACACGTTATCATGAAAGCCTTTAACTTTTTAAGACCCATGCGTCTTGGGAATGGAAGAACGGGGGCTTACGCTCAGCTGTTGACAAGCCTGCGCGCGCCTGGACTGAATCAGCGCGGAGCTGTCAGGGGAGGAGGTGAACTTACGCACAGCTCCACCCATATGGCATGCACTGACGGCTCTAGCTGCGCTCCGGACTCAGTGTGAACAGAGAGAAAGATCCTTTCTGTGTGCTTTGGGAATGACCAGCTCGCGGATGCGCGCAGGGACTGCTAAAAGCCAGGCTGCGCAGAGGGTGCCGGGCAGCTTGTATTTCAACGTGCTTTGAACTACAAGCACACGCCTGCGGGGCTGCTAAACGCTAGACTGCTTGTCTTTCTGTGCGCTGCTGAATGCTTTTAAACTCAGAGCCTGTCTGTGAAAGGATTTTCACGGAGATGGGAAGGAAAAGGCTGTTTTGTCTTAGATAAAATACAAGGGAGTTTACAAATGATATAGCAACGATTAGATAGATATTTTTAAAATAATTGTTACATAGATACAGGGATTCTTACCTAAAGCAATATTGGCAGGAACGGCGACAAGTTAGATCGGTCCGAACGGAGCCTGTGTGTGTATATCCCAGGAAGAAGGGGACCAGACATCATGTGCTGCAGTGAGGCTTAGGCAGGCCATTCAGTCTGGGTATGGATAGGAACATGCCTGAACTTGTCCAGGGACCGGCTGCAACATGCCTGAACCTGTCTTTGGAAGAGGGGTGGGGGGCTGGGAAGTGGTGGGGGTGGTGATGGGTTCAAGGGGGGCCTAGGCAGCCCTTGGGCATGTCTGAACTTGCCCTAGTGAGATGGGGCAATGCAGGTGGCCAAGCAGGGGGGCGGGGTGGTGGGGGTTCAAGGATGGTGGGGGCATCCATCAAATTGCCCTTGACAGCTTCCTGGGGAAAACAGATGGCTGGGCTAAAGGTCAACAAACAACCGGTGGTTGGGGGGGGACTTCCTGTCATTAATCAACAGGGGCCTATTGCTAATTAGGAGCAATTAAAAACCAAGACTACAGATGTTTAAGACTAAAATAAGCAATAAGGGTTCAAAATCTTAACGAGCGAGACAACTAAAGTGAAGCAGAAGTGTTACTTGAGCAATAAGTGCTTCTTAATAAGCATTTGGGTTGGAGCAAAAACCTGCAGCCACTGCGGCCCACCAGGACTGTGATTGAGGACCCCTGCCCTAAGGCATTCTGTAATGCAAGAACATACTGGGTAGTGTAATAAGAAGATTAAATCCTTGAATAGAAAATATTATATTGCAGATGATATGACACTGTATATATCTGACCCATAGAAATCCATGCCAGCAGTCCAAAAAGCAGATTTTTAAAAGATGTCTGGATTCAAAATTAATCTGAATAAAAGTGTGCTTTTTCCAGTGAAATCTCTAGCACACAATACCAGACTGGATACCTTTCCATTTATCTGAGCAGATCAGTTTAAATATCTCTGGGTAAATATCACAAGTAAATATCAAACTCAACAAAATTTTGCTGTGTGAATGGAACAAATTAAACGAGATGTGAATAGATGGTCCACCCTCCATCTCACATTAGAGGTAGAATCAACACTGTTAAGATGGTCATTCTTCCTAAGCTTCATTTCCTATTTCAAACTATCCCAATAAAAATTAAAAAATGTTTTATAAGAAATTAGATTCAATCATAACCTCATTTATTTGGAATTCTAAAGTATGTATCCAAAAGGAGATTCTAAAACAACCTAAAGCTGAAGGGTTGGGCGTATGGCACTATCTAACTTTCAATTTTATTACTAGGCGGCAAATACGCAGAACATAAAGACCTGGACATTGACTAACATATACAAGCCTGGTCTATAATAGAAATAAAACTTTGCAGTACTTAATTATAAATACAAACTGTCATCAATACACTAATAATCCAGTTGCCTGTCATTCACTCAGAATATGGTAGACAGAGAAGCTCTTATCTGTTGCACTGCTACATGACAACCAATCTTTTCCACCCTGTCAAACATGCACAATATTTAATGTTTGGAAAATGTCTGGGATTAAAATATTTAGAGACTGTACACCAATAATATTTTGTATCCTACAAGCAATTAAGTGTCGAATTTAACTTCTCATCAACACAATTTTCCCCACTACTTTCAAGGTAGAAACTTTGCTAAACTGAACCTGTCCAATTTGTCTCACCTTCACCTTCCACCTATTTCTGTTCCATAAAAAATATTGATCAGTTGTGAAGACTGCATAGCATCTCCAGAATTCAGTCCATTTCTTTCAAAGATGCCAGGGCACATCAGGCAAAAAGGAGTGGAAGGTAGCCATGCATAGAATACACTCTACCTCCAGATGCGCAAGCACTCAATTACTCAACCTAAAATTTTCTATTGAGCGCATTTATCTCAATTGAAACTATCCAAAATATTTCCAGGGCAAGATTCAACCTGTGAACTTTGCAACTGAGCTCCAGCCTCACTGAGCCACATGTTTTGGGCAATCACCAAATTAAAATCTTCGAATGCCAATCAGATAGTCTTGGTGTCACAGTCACTCCTAACCCATTAACAGCGGTGTTTGGTGTATTCTCAGATAGGCTTAAAGTGGAGAAGGACAAACAAATCATAATTGCCTTTATGTCACTACTGCCATGTAGACTTATCTTGCTCAACTGGAAGAATCTCAACCCACCACCCTTACGTCAGTGGGTAACTGATGTCCTATAGTATCTGAAATTGGAAAAAATAAAATTTCTCACTCAGAGGATCTGTTCAAAACTTTTTAAAAATATTGCAGGATCTAATCAATAGCATTTTAAAATAAGCTTTGATATCAGGGAAAAGGATACTCTTCCTTCCTTGCTTTTTCAAAGATTTTCTTTGCTGGCTGGCTCTACTCTCTTTCTTTTGGGTGGGTGTGGGTTGGATTCTGGGTTTGTTACGTTTGATTTGATTGTATGGATTGTTATTTGCTTTTATTTAAAATTAATATTTTTTTTAATCTTTGAATCAGTGGATTCCAAAGCTCTCCCAGTCTTTGTGTCACCTCCTGTAGGCAGGCTGAGCTACCTGCTACAGCAGCAATGGCACAAGGTGTCACAGCAGGGAACTGAGAAAAGAGAGGCAACTAGAAGAAATGTATCTTTTTTCAGCAACTTTTAAAAAGTTGTCACCTTTCTGCTTACCAATTTACAATTATACCAATTAGAGAAAAAGAAAGAATTTTTTTTCATGACATCAAATACATAGGCAGGTGTGGTTTGGTGTGCATGTGATCTGGTTGTAATTTTTCAAATTATTTGCTTATTTTTTTAATCTAATCCAAAAAAAAACACATCTTTGAGTTGTAAAGAGAAAGAGGAGTATTCAGAGAAAAAAATCCAAACCCAGACACATTGGAACAGTGACGGGGCCAGGATTCAAACCGAGAACTTTGTAGACATTAGACAGTAGTGTTGACCAATGTGGTGTTGTACAGTCCTGTCATTTTTCTACTTTTGCTGTCACATTGCAGCTCTCTACTTTCTAAGCAAATCATCTGAAATGTTTATAATCTTTGGTATCTCATCTTTTTAGAATTTGGAGGATTTTGTTGTAGCTAGGCAGAAGGGAATAATTTCAGGCCATCGATTCCATTCCCGGGTTACTGGAAGACCAGATTATATCTTGGCCTCAAGGGCTGAAGAAAGATGTCAAACCTTGGATGAGATGCCAGTGTGTGTGTGTGATGCTCTTGCAGTGACAATCACTAATATGTAAATACATTCTCAAGGGAGCTCAGTCCAACTCTGGGGTGCATGGTGCTGAATCATACTTAGGGCAGCACTGGCGCAAAGTAAGAAAACAATCCTGGTTAAGGTGCCAGCCTATTGCAGGGCACATGCTAAATACTTCATTAAAGCAAGCATAAAACTGATGAGGTCCACAAATTGCTAGATTAGGTCATTCTTATAAGGTGCTATTGGAGGAAGTGTTGCTACATACCTTACTCCTTAAGTAATATAAAAAACAAAAAAAAATCTATATATATAAAATTCAACGTCTGTCTGTCTGTCTGCTTTTCACGAGAGAACTACTTAACGGATTTAGATTGGGTTTTTTTCAATAATTTGCTTGAACATTCCGGTTGATATTGCAACCTCTTTCATCGCACTAAGTATTATAGTTCGCTTGCGATACCAATTTATTTGCACAAATCTAAGAGAGATGCAGCGGACCAATGGGGGGGAGCGGAGGGCGAGACCCCTCCTCACTTACACACCAGCCTCTGGGGAATTCCTTACCTCTGCTTAGCTAGCAAACGAGAGAACTACTTAACTGATTTAGATCATTTTTTTTTCCTACAGTTTGCTTGAACATTCTGGTTGTTTTTGCGACTTCTATCATTGTGCTAAGAATCATAGTTTGCTTGCAGGAGCGAAATATTTGCGTAAATATGAGACAAAGGCTGCGGGCCGAGGGGATGGAGAAGCGTGACGTCAGGAGTGGGGAGTCTGTCTACCTCTGTGTTTTGGAATGTAACTTGCCTCTGCTTAGCTAGCAATACCTTTTTGTTTATTGATTTTTAAAGTTTGTCCTGTTTCACTACTATGTGGGAGGAGCCACAGGGAACGGCTATTCAATAATTAAATACAAATGCCTTCCTTCTTTACCTATTGTGTTCTGTATCCTACTCTCTTGTCTCTAACTCTTTCTCCCTTTTCTCCCAACAGCAGCTCCATCTAGCATCATCCATGGACCCCAGAAGGGCTGACTCTCGGAACTACTGTTCCCATGCATCACTGTGGGTGTGCAAATGTGCGCACCATGAGAGAGATGCTGCCACCCAGTATACTGGGGGATTAAATGTCACCCGGAGGCTGTCTCCCACTGTCTATAATTTATGATAGCCTCCCAGCCAGGTAAGGAAACACAATCAAGCTGGGACAGAATTCCAGTCAATCCATGCTTTCCATTAAATATATACATACAGACTCCAGAATAATTATATTTGATATTATATTTAAAATATACTACATATTATATGCAGTTATTTATAGCTATATATTACACAATAGAAAAAATAACAAAAAAAGATTTGTCATTTCCTTTCACCTAGATTGTCCAAAATAACATCAAATTGAAGACTGAAGGTTCCCAAATCCTAGTGTCTATCGTACCGCTTAGTAATTAATTCTGTGTCTAAGGTTCTTTGCATAAAGAAGAACTTTCTAACATTTGTGTGAAATCTGCACTGGTCAAGCTTCCAACAGTGTCCCTGGCTTCTTCTTGTAGAATTTATTTTAAAGTAACAACTGAGTCCCACAGCAATAATTCCTTTCTTAATTTTAAATACCTTGATCATGTCACCTCTTACTCTCCATTTGCTTAGAGGTTCAGCTCCTTCAATCCCTCCTCATAGCTCATACTCTTAGTCCTGAAATCAGCCTAGTCGCTCTTCCATAGACTTTCTATCACACTGCTACATTTCTATTGTAATATGGAGACCAAAACTGAACAGAGTCCCGCAGCTGAGGCCTCACTACTCTTTTATATAACTTATATACTCCATTGTAGTGTTGGTCAACCCATTTTGTCACATAGGTGGTGGTCTAGGGATTCATCTTCTGAAAGAGCACCGATTTAGCAAGCTAATTTTGCTTTGTCTTGGAAGGTGTATGCCACACACTACATGAGCCTTGCACGCTTAAGAACACACAGCATCGACAAAGAATAGTTATAATATGTGTGGTGATAGGAAGGGAGTCATGGCTGCTGTTAGGTTGGTTTGCTGTTCCAAGTGTTTCCACCACCAAAAAAATACGTTACATTTCAAGTGGAGACAAGTGAACAAGGACTCATCGAGGAGTATTTCAAAATGACAAAGCAAAAGCCTTCAGATGCTCAAAACTGCAAAAGGAAAAAGGAAGAAGAGGAATGGGCAAGCTAAACACAGAAGTATGAACATTCTAGAATTGTGTAAATTGTGTTTGTTTGATCTCCACCAAGTGATGGCGTCATGAACACCATTACCACACATGTAAGCCAAAAAAGCTCGATAATGGATGTACAATGTTTGCATGCAATTTGTTGACTACCTGCTTGTACTTAGCTCTTCCACCCATCCATTTTCCAACCCGCTGAATCCGAACACAGGGGTCTGCTGGAGCCAATCCCAGAGCACAAGGCAGGAACCAATCCCGGGAAGGGTGCCAACCCACCACAGGACACACACAAACACACCAAGGCCAATTTAGAATCGCCAATCCACCTGACTGGCATGTCTTTGGACTGTGGGAGGAAACCCACGCAGACACGGGGAGAACATGCAAACTCCACGCAGGGAGGACCCAGGAAGTGAACCCAGGTCTCCTAACTGCGAGGCAGCAGCGCTACCACTGCACCACCATGCCACCTACTTAGCTCTTGCATTTTCATTTCTTCATATGCATAACATTGCCATCCTGATACAAGCAATGCATGTAACATGTGCTAATAGCCGGGTTATTTACAGAGGCTTGGTTTCTAATAAAATTCTTATTCCAGTTAGAAAAACTGGCTTATTGGTCTAAGAGAAGCCATGTTAACACAAGTAGATTTCTCTGCAATTAACTTAATAATTTGGCCAATTATACCCAGGTTACAGTTAAGGATTTCATAGTCCACGCATGTCCTTTGCACTCTTTCACCTTGCACATATAGAGTATTAGTTTTGCACACGTATTCAGCAGCCAAAGGTAGAAGACAGTGGAAGCAACCACAAGATACATTTCCTGAGGCAAATGCTCAGGCAATTACATTATTCTTGTTTAAAATAATCTGTCTCAGTATTTCAGGAATCTCTAACTTTATGTTAGCACTTCCACATATACCCTATTTGATATGCATTTGTTTCTTAGCCATCCTTAATGTCAATCCTGTAGCTGCCTATGCACTCTTAATATGGTGGTGGTGGTGAGGGGAGAGTAAAAAAAAATCATGCACATTGGGCAGACAGTTGTAAAGAAGACCTTGAGTGTGTGTGTGTGTGTTTGGGGGTTTCTGGTCTGTTGCTGTGGTGCTGTGCTGTTGCCCTAACCCTAAGGATGCCAGGATACAGTTAAAAAAGACCGCAAAAGCCACAAAAGGAAGGAAAAAGAAAAGGATTTCAACACACACTTATAATCGGGACAAAAAAATGGCAGGCGTTGACTATCCACGGTCTGAGAAAGGTTTGCATCACCTGCTTACGGTGGTGGAAACCTTGAAGACTTTGCTGGCCAACCCACTCTAAATATAAACAGATGAGACAGTCAGGAGAAATTGAAGTGGATGAAATAAGAGTGATACTTGCTTATCAGGGGTAGCACGTTTGGAGACTCTGGGGGAAAAAGAGAACAAGGAAAATGGAGTCATATTATTAAAAGTGTCTGGAAACTGACAGGATTTTGGGGTTTGTCTGGGGCAAAGGTTTTTTTTTTAAGTTATTTACATACCTGTACTGTATTTGTAGGGTGGCATGGTGGCGCAGTGGTAGCGCCTCACAGTTAGGAGACCTGGGTTTGCTTCCTGGGTCCTCCCTGCGTGGAGTTTGCACATTCTCCCCGTGTCTGTGTGGCTTTCCTCCTGGTGCTCCAGTTTCCTCCCACAGTCCAAAGACATGCAGGTAAGGAGCATTGGCGATCCTAAATTGTCCCTAGTGTGTGCTTGGTGTGTGGGGGTGTGTGCCCCCTGCAGTGGGCTGGCACCCTGCCTGGGGTTTGTTTCCTGCCTTGCGCCCTGTGTTGGCTGGGATTGGCTCCAGCAGACCCCCGTAAACCTGTAGTTTGGATATAGCAGGTTGGATAATGGAATGATGGATGGATACTGTATTTGTGGGGATGTGGGCTGAGGGAAGTGCGTTCACAAATTTGGTTGTTGCCATGTATGTTTGTATAGTTTTTTATATGTAAGATTAATCTAATATAGTTATTTTCACCTTGTCTGTTTCTCACGGTTATTGTGCTCAGATTATGTAAGTTATACAGTAAACCCTCGTTTATTGTGGTTAATCCGTTAGACTCTACCGGGATAAATGAATTTCCGCGAAGTAGGATTCTTTATTTATAAATCTAATATTTTCGCAGTTAGAGCATAGAAAACCTGTTTATGACTTTCTAAATATGTTTTTTAACATTAGAGCCCTCTAGACATGAAATAACACCCTTTAGTCAAAAGTTTAAACTGTGCTCCATGACAAGACAGATGACAGTTCTTTCTCACAATTAAAATAATGCAAACATATCTTCCTCTTCAAAGGAGTGCGTCAGGAGCAGAGAATGTCAGAGAGAGAGAGAGAGCGAGAGAAAGGCAAACAATCAAAAATCAATACGTGCCGTTGGGCTTCTAAGTATGCAAAGCACCGTGATAAAGCAGCCGCAAGGAAGGGAGCAATGTGAAGGTAGTCTTCTTTCAGCATTTTTTAAAGGAGCGTCCGTATCCTCTGTGCAAACAGCCCCTCTGCTCACACCCCCTCCGTCAGGCAGAGAGAACGTCAGAGAGAGTGAGAGAAAAGCAAACAATCAAAAATCAATACGGGCTGTTAGAGCTTTTAAGTATGTGAAGCAATGCGTGGGAAGCATATCTTATAGAATGGATTCTGCGAAGATATTACATTATTACAGAGAGAGATCTGAAGATTTATCGGAAGAAATTAAAATGTTGGCGGCCCTTTTAGAACTGAGTATTTGACCCTTGTTTTACGAGTATAAAGTCAGTTGCATATTCGCAGCTACTTTTCAAACAACTGTACAGCTCTGATCAGTGGCAAAGTTGTTCAGTTCAAAATATTAGTTGGAGCTGCTTAGGGCATTCCATGTCAAAGTACCTAAACTAATACAGCCGTTGCAGCTTACGTATATCAAACTGGCTCATTAAGCCTTGTGATCGTCTTCTCTGATACACCATATAGATCTGTAATCTGTCGTACTTTTAAACAGCATAACAGAAAGTGTTCTATTGACTCAGCTGGAATGTCAAAGGATGGACGTCCAGAGCAGGGTACTGCATCACCTGAACTGGAGTGTAGTAGAATTCGTTCCACCTGTTCTTCGATAATTTCAAAAACAGTTTAATCTATATCGGAGTTTAAAAGGGCCATCTTATAGCATTGAGGAGTTTTATTTAATATGTAATACGTGCTCTGATTTGGTAGCTTCTCAGCCTTCCGCCAATAGCGTCCCTTGTATGAAATCAACTGGGCAAACCAACTGAGGAAGCATGTACCATAAATTAAAAGACCCATTGTCCGCAGAAATCTGCGAACCAGTGAAAAATCCGTGATATATATTTAGATATGCTTACATTTAAAATCTGCGATGGAGTGAAGTGAAAGTCAAAGCGCGATATAGCGAGGGATTACTGTATTAGTTATCACATCAGTATCGCAGGAAAGGGTCCGAGGATGTTTTGAGGGTGACCTGCTATCCAACTCACATACAGCACCAAGGTGGTGACATATAGCGATATCGGCCTGGAAAGGTCAAAGCATTATAAGTGCTAAGCTCAGGAGCACAATTTCAGGAGCAGTAAGGTAATATGTTAAAAGTAACCTGTGTGATGTAGTTCGATTACCTTTTAAAGTAATGAGTAACCTAATGCAGTACTTATTTTATTGAAGTAAACATACATGAGTTATTATTATTATCCCAATAGCACTGAATGCAAGTCAAGAAGCACACATACTGGTATGTCACTCCTTTCCACGGCTTATTCCAGCGTTTCTCAACCTTTAAGTATTTGCAACCCGAGTTTTCATAACAGTTTTAATCGCGCCCCCCTAACGTTTTTTTGAAAGGAGACCACTAATACCAATTTGTTCTTTTTTAATTAATGATATATCATAGATGTATATTTTATTATACCTACTTAACTTTTATCAACATTTATCTAACTCTATATTTATTTTTCTAGTATCAGAATGTAGTTTAAGTTAATTTGTTTTGGTTTCAATAGATGTATTTTTCATATTTTCAATTCTTGTTTTCTTTTTTTTACATCTTTGCGCCCCCCTTTTTGTTACTTCGCACACCCCTAGGGGTCCCCGTCCCACAGTTTGAGTACCACAGCTTGATCACACAGAACTCAAGCCTGTCCAGTTCTCTATGCTATCTAAATCTCTGTGTAATAATTTAGCCGATGCTACATTATATGCCCTTCCACCTAGTTTGGTATCATCTGCAAACTCAATCAGCTTATTAAGTGTTGACAACACCACTCTTAAAATCACCTACATCTGAAAAAAGTTTCTCTTAATATTGCCATTGCTTCCAGCATTGAAGTCAATTTGGTACCAACTTACAGATTGCGTCCTGAATTTCCACTTTTTCAGTTTGATGACTAGCCATTTATGTGGTGCCTTATTAAAAACTGTATGAAAATCAAGATAAGTAATATATATGCCCCAC
This sequence comes from Polypterus senegalus, assembly GCF_016835505.1. NCBI lineage: Eukaryota > Metazoa > Chordata > Cladistia > Polypteriformes > Polypteridae > Polypterus > Polypterus senegalus. The sequence goes on from NW_024378171.1 coordinate 34,842, forward strand.
TCTTATTGTATGCTTTTGTTGCTTCCTCATAGAATTAAATTCACATTGTTAGCAAATGTTTTCATCATTCAATATGAATATATTTTATAAAGTTATTTCCCTAAATTGAATTAAATAAGCCACTGGCACTATTACATTCCTGCGGTGGGCTGGCACCCTGCCCAGGGTCTGTTCCTGCCTTGCACCCTGTGCTGGCTGGGATTGGCTCCAGCAGACCCCCGTGACCCTGTAGTTAGGATATAGCAGGTTGGATAATGACTGACTGGCTATTGTATTCAGAATCTGACAAAGTGAACAAGTCGTTGTTTTAAAGAGCTATCAGAATCTCTCCAAACTCCTGAAAAAATGGAACAAAACTGTATATTAATATATGGCTTACACTTGCCCTGATATGAATATGACATCATATGAATATCATAAACGTGTCCTTCATTAGCAGTAAAGAACCTCTTGATGTATTTAATTTGAGATAGATTGAGTTCGACATTATCTATGAATTTTCTTTACCAGTTATCACTAAGAGATAAAGAAAGTGACCAGATAGATAGATAGATAGATAGATAGATAGATAGATAGATAGATAGATAGATAGATAGATAGATAGATAGATAGATACTGACCTGGTTCTGTTGGTCCATTTTTTGTATTCTCGGGAAAGACAACCGAGGCACAAACAATTTCTCCAGACATGTTGCAGTGGCTCACAGCTGGAATGACAGGAGCTCCAGTGACTTCATTTACCTCTATTCTCTTATTTTGTTGTATTTGTTGTGATCAGACTTTATCATGCATGAGGGTTTATATTTCACTAGATAAATAGGAGAAGAGGAAGTAGCAATCAAAGGAACAGAAGGTCAGTAAAGCCTGTTGCCACACTATCCATTTAGCAGTGTTAAGTACTGCTTTTCAGTGACAGGAAGACTGCACAGTATAAACACTGAAGAGTTTGGTTTTCTGTTCATTCAAGCTGAGTTGGCACTTGGTTTAAAATAAGTTCTTCCAAAAGTTGTCTATCTATCTATCTATCTACAGTGCATCCGGAAAGTATTCACAGCGTATCACTTTTTCTACATTTTGTTATGTTACAGCCTTATTCCAAAATGGATTAAATTAATTTTTTTCCTCAGAATTCTACACACAACACCCCATAATGATAATGTGAAAAAAGTTTACTTGAGGTTTTTGCAAATTTATTAAAACTAAAAAACTGAGAAATCACATGTACATAAGTATTCACAGCCTTTGCTCAATACTTTGTCGATGCACCTTTGGCAGCAATTACAGCCTCAAGTCTTTTTGAATATGATGCCACAAGCTTGGCACACCTATCCTTGGCCAGTTTCGCCCATTCCTCTTTGCAGCACCTCTCAAGCTCCATCAGGCTGGATGGGAAGTGTCGGTGCACAGCCATTTTAAGATCTCTCCAGAGATGTTCAATCGGATTCAAGTTTGGGCTCTGGCTGGGCCACTCAAGGACATTCACAGAGTTGTCCTGAAGCCACTCCTTTGACATCTTGGCTGTGTGCTTAGGGTCGTTGTCCTGCTGAAAGATGAACCATCGCCCCAGTCTGAGGTCAAGAGCGCTCTGGAGCAGGGGCCTCATGTATAACGCCGTGCGTAGAACTCGCACTATAACATGGCGTAAGCACAAAAGCCGAAATGTGCTTACGCACAGAAAAATCCAGATGCAGGAATCTGTGCGTACTCCAACTTCCACGTTCTTCTGCTACATAAATCCCGACCAGCGTGAAAAGTAACTCTCGTGCACGCGCATTATGTAACGCCCCAAATCCTCCCAGAATTACGCCTATTTGAATATGCAAATCAATATAAATCGCCCTTAAGCGCAGCCTTCTGTGAAAAGACAATGGGAAAAGCACGGGGAAAATATAAGAATTTCAGCGAATACCAAGTGGAGGCAAAGGAAAAACATACTATTTGTTCAAATAAGCCGTGGTATAATCAACAAAAGGAAGTTGATCGAGTGGCATAGCGTGTTGGAGAAACATGAAAGCTCACATCCACAAAATCGCACAGTGCCGGAAATAAAAAAGAAGTCGCATATCAAAGTCGCCGTGGAAAGCCGAGTTGTAAGCCCACTGTCTGAGTGTCATATGAAAGCTTATTAGGGTACAGAGAAAAAAGGCACACAGTGGGGAAAAAGCACGAAATGTCCACTTCAATCTCGACATTTCCACTTTAATCACGTAGTTTATTTTGTCATTAAAGTAGAACATCATAAACTTCATCTTAAAATCGTTTAATTAACCAGTTTCTAAAATCACATCGTAATTAAAGTAGCACGTTAAATGCTTTGTTTTGTATTTGATTTTCTATGTGCTCTATGTGTGTGAATCACTACATGCTTCTTAAACCGGCTCTCTTCCTCCAACTGGACACAGAGTCCATTACATTCGTGATATTACAGCTCTCTGAATAACTAAAATACTGAGATGTATACGTGATGTCATTTTCATGATGATAGGAGTTAAAGAACGTTTGTGCTCATGACACAAGCATTTCACTTTTGCCGAAATTTGTCGCTGTGTTTTTAGCTGTGTTGTTATTTTATCTTTCTGTTTTATATTCAATATATATTGGCGTGGCCGCCCCAAGAGTCGTTGCTTTTCTTTCCCCAAGTAACCGATCGCCATACAATCAGCTCTGTAATAGAAGTTAAGCCATCTGTTATGGAGGAATATTTCGGACAAAATGAAATAAATAAATAAATGCGTAAATAAATAAAAGTACTGTGAAATGTGAGCATAAATAAATAAATGTGCCATGAAATGAGATCATAAATAAATGAATGTGTCACGAAATATGTTTTTCGTTGCTTATTTATTTATTTCATTTTGTCCGTAACATTCCTGCAAACCGTCATGAAATACGGCTTGAAATAAAACTGTCACTTTCACTCGTCAAAGTTGAGAGGGTGGGCTCTAACACGCCCTCTAGTTACTGATTGGTGAATCGATAGCAGGAGAATTAATTAGAAAAATGCTTACTACTGCCGATGGAATGGATTCTGCCGAAGATATTACGTATTTCAGAGAGAGAATTGAAGATTTATCGGAAGAAATTACAATGTTGGCGGCCCTTTTAAACTCCGATATAGATTAAACTGTTTTTGAAATTATCGAAGAACAGGTGGAACGAATTCTACTACACTCCAGTTCAGGTGATGCAGTACCCTGCTCTGGACGTCCATCCTTTGACATTCCAGCTGAGTCAATAGAACACTTTCTGTTATGCTGTTTAAAAGTACGACAGATTACAGATCTATATGGTGTATCAGAGAAGACGATCACAAGGCGAATGAGCCAGTTTGATATACGGTAAGCTGCAACGGCTGTATTAGTTTAGGTACTTTGACATGGAATGCCCTAAGCAGCTCCAACTAATATTTTGAACTGAACAACTTTACCAATGATCAGAGCTGTACAGTTGTTTGAAAAAGTAGCTGCGAATATGCAACTGACTTTATACTCGTAAAACAAGGGTCAAATACTCAGTTCTAAAAGGGCCGCCAACATTTTAATTTCTTCCGATAAATCTTCAGATCTCTCTCTGTAATACGTAATATCTTCGGCAGAATCCATTCCATCGGCAGTAGTAAGCATTTTTCTAATTAATTCTTGTGCTATCGATTCACCAATCAGTAACTAGAGGGCGTGTTAGAGCCCACCCTCTCAACTTTGACGAGTGAAAGTGACAGTTTTATTTCAAGCCGTATTTCATGACGGTTTGCAGGAATGTTACGGACAAAATGAAATAAATAAATAAGCAACGAAAAACATATTTCGTGACACATTTATTTATTTATGCTCTCATTTCATGACATATTTATTTATTAAGGCTCTCATTTCATGACACATTTATTTATTTATGCTCACATTTCACAGTACTTTTATTTATTTATTTATTTCATTTTGTCCGAAATATTCCTCCATATGATTGTGCTCAGGGCTGCTGATTTGCAAGTCCTCTTCATAAACAGAAGCGCGTTGGCGGCTAAAATAAGAAAGAAGGGAGAAAAAAAAGCAAGAGAGAGAGACGGAGGTTGCAGGAAGTAGTATGGAGAGAGAACCGGTGTGAGAGAGTGAGCGAGCAGGAGTGTTTGGCCGACGATGGGAGCATGCAGCGAACCTGCATTGTCACACACACAGAGTCTAACTGTTTATGTACCATGAAAAGTCACTATTTTGCATGATGCTGGTCAGAGGTACATGGTGGTGGTGTTTGCAGATCTATGTAGAGTATAATGCGTTTGTTTAATGCATTCTCCATAACATCTCCATATTGTATGTTCCTTCGCATGAGACTAAGACTTCAGTGTTGCCAGCACTAGCTCACTAGTAATATTTCATTCACTAACGAAATATCACATAACATAACTGTCTAAAGCATAAAGCATTAATATTGTAAACGCTGCACTTAAAGCAAGCCTGTTGTATTTTTTTTTTTACAGAATATGTCACTAGCAACATGTTAAAATGTGTGTATTTGTAATTGGGGTGAAAGCCACACTGAAATTCTTCAATTAAATTATATTTTGGGTTAGAATCAAATTGTGATTCATGATGTATGCATTGGTCGATTGTAGTAATCAGTATCCTAAAAGATAATTTATAAAAGAAACTATTAGATGAGAGATTTGTGTTTGAACAAATAAATAACCTGAGAGAGGATTTTTGCTTTAACTTGATTTTATTTTGTCTACTTTTGTGTAAATTTTGCTTTACATTTTGGACTTAGAGAAAAGCCAAGCAAAATGACACCTTTTATT